>NC_037672.1:126181722-126234425 GCF_003255815.1 Theropithecus gelada
TTCACTCTGATGGTAGTTTCTTTTGCTGTGCAGAAGCTCTTTAGTTTAATTAGATCCCATTTGTCAATTTTGGCTTTTGTTGCCGTTGCTTTTGGCGTTTTAGACATGAAGTCCTTGCCCGTGCCTATGTCCTGAATGGTATTGCCTAGGTTTTCTTCTAGGGTTTATGGTTTTAGGTCTAACATTTAAGCCCCTAATCCATCTCGAATTAATTTTCGTATAAGGAGTAAGGAAAAGATCCAGTTTCAGCTTTCTACTTATGGCTAGCCAATTTTCCCAGCACCATTTATTAAATAAGGAATCTTTTCCCCATTTCTTGTTTTTGTCAGGTTTGTCAAAGATCAGATGGCTGTAGATGTGTGGTATTATTTCTGAGGACTCTGTTCTGTTCCATTGGTCTATATCTCTGTTTTGGTACCAGTACCCTGCTGTTTTGGTTACTGTAGCCTTGTAGTATAATTTGAAGTCAGGTAGCGTGATGCCTCCAGCTTTGTTCTTTTGGCTTAGGATTGTCTTGGCAATGTGGGGTCTTTTTTGGTTCCATATGAACTTTAAAGCAGTTTTTTCCAATTCTGTGAAGAAAGTCATTGGTAGCTTGATGGGGATGGCATTGAATCTATAAATAACCTTGGGCAGTATGGCCATTTTCACGATATTGATTCTTCCTATCCATGAGCATGGTATGTTCTTCCATTTGTTTGTGTCCTCTTTTATTTCACTGAGCAGTGGTTTGTAGTTCTCCTTGAAGAGGTCCTTTACATCCCTTGTAAGTTGGATTCCTAGGTATTTTATTCTCTTTGAAGCTATTCATAATTTGGCTCTCTGTCTGTTACTGGTGTATAAGAATGCTTGTGATTTTTGCACATTAATTTTGTATCCTGAGACTTCGCTGAAGTTGCTTATCAGCTTAAGGAGATTTTGGGCTGAGACGATGGGGTTTTCTTAATATACAATCATGTCATCTGCAAACAGGGACAATTTGACTTCTTCTTTTCCTAACTGAATACCCTTGATTTCTTTCTCTTTCCTGATTGCCCTAGCCAGAACTTCCAATACTATGTTGAATAGGAGTGGTGAGAGAGGGCATCCCTGTCTTGTACCAGTTTTCAAAGGGAATGCTTCCAGTTTTTACCCATTCAGTATGATATTGGCTGTGGGTTTGTTCTTTGTTCAGGTTTAACTGTCTCTTGGGAATCCTATTTACCTGGTTGGCAAACGATTTCTTTTTTCCTGTAGATGTACACCTATTATCTAAATTATAGCACATTTAAAATTAATAAAATATTTAATAATGAAATATTTCTTTATATTGCAGTTATTCATTTGAAATGCCATTTAAATGCTTCTCTGCATCTAACATTTAGAAGCCATTGCTCCTTTTGTAGGCTGGACAGAGAGCTCCAAACAATTGATTGAAATGAGATTTTTAAATGTTCTTTTATTTTCCTTTATTTTGATATTCAGCTAAATCGAATGTAGAAAAGTTTAGCTGTTTGCATTATGTTTTTAAAGAAGAATAATCATATACCTTTGTGTGTCACATGTCAACTAACATGCCAAAATTTGTTATTGAAAAATATGATTAATTCTCATAGACTGCCATGAGAAGTAAGAAAATTTCAACTATTATGTGCTTATTTTTACCCTACAGGTGAGAAAACTAAGGCAAACATTCCTAACTTGTCTAGAGCACAGTAAAGAACTTGGATATCTTAAAGTTTTGCCCTTAGTTTTAATTTTATTAGATGATAATATTGGTTTATTTTCATAAAGTGATGACTTAAAACTAGATGAATGGAATAATTAGAATCTCTCTTGTTAAGAAATTACACAGTAATCATTGTGTATAAATTAATAGATTTTAAAGGTTAAAATATTCACAGAGTAATTTGGGTTTCTTATGTATCAAGATAATTAATAATCAAGAATCATAGTTTTGCTTCAGGCAATCATTTCCTCTAACAGTTAACCTCTAGGAAAGCAACAGGAAGAATTTATTCTTATTTGCAAGAATTTTTTCTCCTAGGATGTACCGCTAAGGCTACATAATAACAATAAAAATAATCAGAAGACTTCTAAATGGAAAAGAATACTTGACTTCTGTTAGAGTAGTTTACTGAAGGAAATCTTCCCTGAAAAGCTTTCAAAAGAGTACCTGTATAGAAATGTTTTAAGATATAGGTTTTTCTAGAGTTAGTGAATTTGCCTCATGTAAATACATTAAATCCTTTGGTTCTTAATGACCTGGCTAGTCCCAATTGTACACTGTTATTAGAATTTCCCTTTGAGAAAATACTGTGTTGCTTTTTGAAAACATGATGCTGAACGAATGGTAGAAAACAGGAAAACACAAGAGGCAGACAGGTTGAAGGCAGTGTGTGAAAAAAAAATAGACAAAGATGAAAATCTTTAGCCTGTTGACTAATTGTAGACTGTCTGTGTTTTGCATTTTTTATTTTCCTAATGAGCTACCAGATAGTTTTCTTTCAGAAATAACCTTTATTAAAGTTGTTGAATTCAGACTTGGAAATTGTTGCTTGCTTCAGTTTTTGAAACTCGTTTTATAAAAAACTCCAAATAACATGGTATCTCTCTGACCTTTTTCATACTTTGTGTCATCTAACCAAATGAAGTATTTTATATAATTTTTTCTTTAAAGAATATAAAAAGCAATCTAAACATGAAACTTTATGCATTTGGTGACAGTTGTCTGGAGTGGTAAACCCAAAGATGTCATTTCTAAGCAACTGAACACACTGGCTCTCCCTATAATTATCCAATATTAATATTGCGTCTCTTTTTTTTTTTTTTTAAATTTGAGACAGAGTCTCACTCTGTTGTCATGCCGGAGTACGGTGGCACTATCTTGACTCACTGCAACCTCCACCTCCCAGGTTCAAGCGATTCCTCTGCCTCAGCCTCCCAAGTTGCTGGGACTACAGGCACACGCCACCATGCCCAGTTAATTTTCTTTTTTTTTTTTTTGGTATATTAGTAGAAATGGAGTTTCACCATGTTGGCCAGGATGATCTCAATCTCCTGACCTCGTGATCCGCCCGTCTTGGCCTCCCAAAGTGCTGGATTACAGGCGTGAGCCACCACGCTCAGCCTGCATCTTTTAATTATTTAGAAATTTAGTTGCAAGCACACACATTCCATGTATAAAGGATAGTGAAGAAAATAACATGTTTTTCAAACACTCATAAGGAATCTCAATTTTGACAGCCATGGACAGCATTTAGTGCTTTTACTTTCTGGAAGAAGAAATGTGTGGAAAGTAAGTAAATAAAAATATGAGGCAAAATCATTACATACACAGGAATACACATATTTATTTCTATGTTTAAAGTGTAAGCCCAATTTTATCTTTTGTGTTCCACATGTTGTTTCTGTAGCAAGAACTTCCTTTGTCATTCAGAGTGTCCAGAGGAGAGACAAAATGGGAAGGCAAAGCTTATCTCCCTTGGAATTATTTTCCACCAAATGTGACAAAATTCAATTCATTTGCAATTCATGGATCAAAAGATAAACGAAGTTATGAAGCTCTTTACCCTGTACCTCAGCATGAACTGCAACAAGGACAAAAACCTGATTTGTAAGTAGAAAATAAATGAAGATATATTCCAAATAAACGAGTTTTTTGGAAATTAAGTCTTAGTGGAGCAGAAGTAACCCTTTTGATCAAAGAAGATGACATATGTGCACAGGCACCTAGTAGAGTCCAATGTTCACTGATGGTCCTCAGAATATACTTGGTAAACTTTGGGCTGACATTCTCTCTCTCACTACTGTCAGTAGAACACTTATTTTTCCATAGTGGTTTGCATGTGAGAAAAGTAAATGTTGCAATAGCTGATATAGAAGTATGTTTGCAAATTCATTTAAAATTTCTTTCAGAGCTAAAGGGCCAGAGGCGTCAGTGTTTCCAGGTGTGAACAAAGGGTCCCTGTTGCAAGGAAATCTGATCTTCAGTTATCTCTCTAGTTCTCCTCTTCTGGTAACCTCATAAGGATAAAAATATCAACTATGTTTCTAGGCAACATTGCTTATGATAAAAATGACCCTTAAGTGGTAAATTACATCTGGACTGAGAATAATTTTGGATGAACTATAAATATATGATGGAGACAGCGTGGCTTTGGGATTCCCCTTTAACAGTCATGTTCCCTGTGCGAACCCTGGAAGCTATGGCTATGGAGTTATTCCAAGAGATAATGCTCTCATGGGGCAGCAGGCATTTGAGCCAAGGTATCTGCTATGCTTTCTCAATTTGAGTCTTGTTTCCTTGCACCTGTAGCTCTCACATAGGTAGACTAGAGCTCCTGGCCAGACTTATGAATGCTTCCTGGACTTCTGCAAGGACTACTCCTTTAGGGAGGAAAGCCAGATGCTGTCCTGGGGCAAGCTGTGATTGCTGCTCTATATCTCTCTAGGTATACTCACCATGGCCAAGGTAGTCTGGTGAATCTGGGCATTTGGAAGAACCTAACAGAGACATCCTAGTGAGCACTGCACTATAGTAGACAGACATTCCTGCCTTTTTACCTGTGGAATGTGCTGCATTGTCCTTCCTCACCCTGTTTGCCTTCTCCTTCCTTTCATGCTCGCTCTTCATGCTTCTTTGTCTTTATCACTTCTAGCATATTTCTTTTTTGCTTGACCTTTTTTCCCCTTTTCCCTTTGCCTTTCTCCCCAGTCCTGACATAGCTTTTACTTAGTCTTTTTTCCCCTTCCTTTTTCTTATCCTTGACATTTTTTTCCCCGTTTTTGCTTGACTTTTTTTTCCCCTTTTCCCTTTACCTTTCCCCCAGTCCTGACATAGCTTTTACCTAGTCTTTTTTTCCCTTCCTTTTTCTTATCCTTCACTGTTTTTTCCTTAATCTCTTACTCTGGGATTGACAACTATGACTCAAAAACTGATGTATCCTGGCCAGGTGGGCAGAATGAGACAAAAACGTAGTTGCAACTGACTCAAGGTCCTCGTATCAAGATGTCATGTCTCCCTGGCTGTTCATCAGCTAATACCTTCCTGTATTCAGGCTCTTCATTCATACATTATTGGAAGCTTAGCGGAGGTGGAAGTACAATTATACATTGGCCAGGACAGAGCCGAGGCAGAGTGACTGCCTACAGAGTGGGGCTCCACTGCAGCATGTTAGCTAAGCCTTTCTCTCCTCATTAAGCCACTAGAGAAAGCTTCTTAATAAAGTTAAATGGTTTTCCTGGAAAGAAAAGAACTGGGATTAACACTCTTTTACATTAACCTCTGTTGCTTCGGCAGACAAGGGAATTAAGAAGTCTATCTTCTTATCTATGGAACTGAAACTTTTTAAAACCATTGCTTATATGACTGATATAAATTATGTCAAAATTTGAATATAAAAACATATGCAAGAGCATAATATGATTTGTTTAAAGTTGGATGGAATGAGTCATGTTTTGAGAGTTGGTTTCTCCCTTCAGCTGTGAGGGAGCTATTTGCAGAATTGAAAGAAGAGGGCTTTGAGATGTAGGTGAATGTTTTCAGAGCTGAGTGTTTGATAGCTAGAGTGAGAAAACTGTACATATAAAATATGTCTTACCTTTAGTATTGCTTAAAATAGAATGTTGTCCTATTACAGATGTGACAAAATAAATAGCCCTTCAGGACAACTATTTCACAAATGCATAATTCATTTCAATTCCCACCTTCTTTTTCTTTGCTTTTAGCCATCACCTAGAATACTTCAGACCTTTCAATTTTAACACGCTGCTTGGAGAAGAATGGAAACAACCGGAATCAGACCTGTGGCTAATAGAGAAATGTGATATATAGGAGTGTAATAGATAAGCATACTGATCATTTTTCTCTATGTCTTTTAAGATAAACAAAAAATAAATATCAATTTTTTAAGATGTCATGCATACATTTCAACAACAAATATTCTCATAGAAGTCACTGAAAATATCTGTGGCAAATTGCATATGATTAACAAGACAATAGATGATTCTTTATAGATGTTTCATCTGTAAAGTGTTTCTCACAGTCACTTAGTCCAGGATGTTACATTCCCAGCACAGAGTACAGTTATTCTTGAGAACTACAGGTGAGAAAGGGGGGACAATTGAGTTTGTCCAAGGCCACCTAGAGCACTGTCCTGCACTACCTTGTGATTCAGCTATTTCATTCCTAGATATACACCCCAGAAAAATGACTGCTCATAGAAGCTTTATTCACAATAGCACAAAACTGTAAATACTCAAATTTCCATCCATAGGAAAATGGATAAACAAACTGCAATATAGTCAGCGGAATACTGTTCATTAAAAAAAGGACGCTGATACATGCAACAACCTGTATGAATCTCAAAAACATTAAGTAGAGCAAAACAAGCCAGACATAACATACTATCTAATTACTTTTACATTAAAGCCACTTCTAGGCAAAACTAGCATTTGATGATAGATACCAGAGTAGTGGCTGCTTTGAGTGAGGGCAGGGAATTCAAATTGAATGGAAAAGGAGCCTGAGGAAATGTTCTGGGGTGATTGAAATGTTTTGTATTTTGATCTGGATGACGGTTATGTAGTTGCATACATTTGTCAACATGCCTCATGCTGTATGTTTAGATTTGCGATTTTAGTATATGTAAATTAATTCGTTAATAAAATACTATTATAAAATAAGCTATAAATTAAATGGAATTAACTTCAAGTTTACATTGAGTTTATATGTGTCCATTGAACAATCATTAGTGCTGGTTACAAGTGGCTTATCGACTTACTCATTGCTTAAATATGTTCTCTCTCTGAAAAGGGAGTTAGTGTAAGATAAATGCTGACTTTTACAAAAAAGTATCCTCCTGACTACACATCATGGTGGCAGTGTTAGGCATCTTAGATAAATTGAGAAATTATTCTTAAAACTGACAATAGCTACTAATTAATTTGATATGGAAATGATCTGCCTGTTTTGGATAGGAATGGTATATTTTAAATAACCTAGGATGATTGATTTATAAATTATGTGAATAATTTTATAAATGCATATAAAACTATCAAAATAAAAATAAGATATATTTTAGAGTATCTTGATTTTAGAAGTGAATTGAACACTATGAATCACAGTTCCAGATATAAATCATAACTGTTTATAATATGGATAAAAATGCAGCACAAATATGATAGATACAATCACGGCAATATAAAATACTGAATTTGAATGTTGTGGCTTGTGAGCTTTCTCAAACCTAATGTGTATCTTTTTAAAATTTGTTAAGATTTTTTTAAACATCTCTTAACTTTCTTTCATCTAGATAAGACATTTCCTTTTCTTCCAATACCAAGCAAGCAAAAATACATTACATAAACATTTTCTTTTGAAAGGAACATGCATATCAACTACAGAATTTTGGAGAGCTTGTCCATTAGTCAGGTACAAATGATGTATCCTATAGAAACTTGTATTTGAGAGTGGGCGTTTGTAATAGCCATTTCAAATTTGTTTTTCAACTTCAGGACCATGAAAGGATAATCATCCTTTTGTTTAAAATATGCATAAATGCATTTCTTTGCTGTGATTTGAATTGTTCACTGCAGTATCAAGCAGATTCTCTCTTCTCACCACCTAAATAGATTCCACAGTGTGCATATTTATTCAGGTGCTTTCTCATGCTTTTTCCCAGCTCCAGGAAAGTGTAAATCACAGTCTGAAGGGAAATATGCTTTTCATTTTTGGCTCCAAATTACTTTTTTTGAATGTTAAAAAAGTTTTTGCCACAGGAAAAAAATATTTAATTTCCCTCCTCCTTTTCCTCCTTTTTTAAATGTTAGACTTTTAGGGGACAGAAAATAATGAGCATAATTAATCTGATATTGAAAAAGAAAGGGTAGCAAGTGGATAAAACAATTACAGTAAGCCCTCAGCCCTTTTCTCATGCCTCAGAGCTTAAGAATTGTCTCTTCTTTTCCATATAAGTTCCTGTAGTATTTTACACATTGCTTTATTAGAGCATTTATTTCACTGTGTCCTAGATAGCTCTTCTGACCTACCTCCCATCCTCTCAGCCTAACTTTTTACTCCAGCAATCAGTTGTATACAGTGAACTGACTGGCCAGTTGCCTTGGCTGTACTATGTATGTCTTACTTCCTGCCCCTAGGGCTTCTCTGCTTCCTCTGCTGTGTGGAACACTTGCAGGAACCCATTTAGCCATTCTCACACATGAACTATCCTGGATGTGTGAAGGGACTAAAACATCGCATGGGGCACCTCTTGACCAAGGAGAGTGGGAGTTGATGGATAAATACTTCCCTGTTACATCCCTCAGTTTAACAATTCTATGGTCCGTTCCACACAGCTCCTCAGAAGTTCTCTTAAAAGGATCCCACTCTGGTTATCCACAACAGTGGCCAACTAGAACACACTTTTGCATTATCTTTCCTTCATTTCCATCATTTTCTGTTTTGCTCTCCCTAGTACCTCTGTCCTCTCTGGAATTACTTAACTACAGTCAACCTCTTTGGAAGTTACTGTCCTATGTTTGCTTCGTGGAGAACCCTGGCTAAGTCAGTGATTACCTAAAGTAGCCCTAGAAAGCAGCTCATCAGGGTGGGAATCTAGAATTGTATCACAGGGCATTTGGTGACAAGGACCCCATTGTTGGTGGCAATGGCTCTGCTATAAGTAACTTCACAGTTATGAAAACTTTCATGGAGTGGTAGACTGGCTTGAGGTGCAGCTGAGGTACCCGAAGCTATGAAAGCCATCTAGTCATAATGACTCTTTGTGTCAACTGTTCAGCAGGCAAATAGAAGCATGATATTGGAAGAGATATTGATCCTGGCTACCATGCAGAGCTAGAGTTATAACTATTAATGGAGGCAGTATAGAGTATGTCCTTCCTAGGGGATTCATTGAGGCATCCTTTGGTGCTTCAGTGTCAAGTGATAACCTTAAACAGGCAACTGTAGCAACCACAGCCTGACAAGGTAAAGCAACTAAAGACTCTGACCCTTTGAGGATGAAGGTCTAGGTCACCTCACCATTCAAACCACGTGAACCTACTGAAGAGGTTGGCCAAATGTGAGAGAAATACAGAATTTGTGGTGGAAGAGAGAGATGATAACTATCAATTATAGACTTGGAATCAATTACAGGAGCCACATAACTTGTTCCACTAAATCTTTTGCATTTAGTATTTGTGTAATGGCCCCCCACTTCCTTGAAGACTCTGTGACAGATTGGACTCAATGTGGAAACTGTGTGGCTCTGAGTGCTGCAAGGAGTGGACTGTATTTAATATCTCTTGTGTCCTACCTCACATCCTCTTAGGCCATTTTTCAATTCATACATTTTACTCTTTGATAGCACTTTACCTCTGTTGTCCCATGTATCTCTAGATTTCTGTATTAGTGCTTTTCTGACACCTCAATTACGTGGAACACCTGTGGAAATCTGCTAATCTACTCTGACATATATGCAAACCTGGAAGTTTGAGGGAATTGACAATAGGGACAGGATTCAGTGGATAAATACTCCCCTTTTCTGTCCTTTGGGCAGAATATTCTGAAGTGCATTCCATATAGTTCCTTAGTGGTCTCCAGTAGGACTCCACTAGGGTCTTCAGTTACCTACAGTACTGATGAGCTTAAAAATACAGTCTTAGATTGGCTTACCTTATTTAATTTTTTCAAAGTTCCCAGTCCCATTCCTTAGAATCACATTCCAAAATTAATGCACTGCACACAACGCTTTTTAAAGGCTCTGCTTTTGTCGGGGGTAGGAGGGGTATCCAGCCTAAGGCACCTAAGTCCAAGAGGAATATGTGCCTAACATATATATATATTTTATATATATATATATATATACTTATATATATAATATAGAAATATGTAATTTTTTCTCAAAAAAATTCTCAAGAAAAAATATATATTTTTATAAATATATGTTTATATGTATCATATATGTTTGTATATGCATATATAGAGAGAGAGCATAAAATGTGCTGTGTGTGTGTGTAGCATATTTTTTGTTAAATCACCATTCCTAGGCCCTACTCATTTTCTGATAATTTCTTATCTTAATTTTGCTCTGAAAGAGCAAAAGTTGTAAAATTGACTATTGTAACTGTTTAGTTTTTACCAATTATCATTTTTCATGGAAGGAATAGTAAAAAGAGTTACCCTGGAAGCTAAGATGACACATATATGAGGAATATAGGAAGCCAGAAGTCATGAATCTGTGAAAAGTGAGGGGTGTCTGTGCATATTTTATTTTATTTCACAATAAATAACCAGTAATTAAGATATTCTTTTCCATATAATGGGATCTATGAGTAAATTTTTGCCTGATATTTATATCTCTAATATGTAATATAAAGGAAAAATAGAAAATGCTGTCAAATGACATTTCACTTTACTACGTATTTGAATTACATTGAAATAATATATAGCTACATCACTGGCTCCTGAGAGAGCTTTGTGTGTTCTGTAAATTTTTTACTTTGCACTCTTGAAAAATTCGCAGAGAGTGCAAGGTTTAGTAAAAATGTATTTTCTTTTGGCAGCCTATCACCTGTAATTTCCATTAAACAGTATTTCTGACTCAATAGTACACTGAAAACCCATGTTTGTAATAATGCCCTAAAGCACCACAGTACCTAGAGTATATCTTTTGAAAAGATAGCTTTGCTGAAATAGAAAACCAAACTGTAAATTGAAGTCTGAGCATTCAGAGAAATACACATTATACTAAATACAAAAGTATGTTTTTGAATTAGTTTTATGAAAAATGGCAAAAAGATAATATTACTTAGTGGTATTATGTCATTAATGTCACTGAATATAATTAGTATGCTTTGGTATACATAGCAGAAACACCAAATGTCTTATACTGCACAATAGACTGGGCATTCCTTTTAGCTGCCTGACCTTGTGCAAGTCACCTCATTGAAATATCTAATACTTATTGAATACTTATTACTTTTTCAGAAACTATATAAAGAACGTTACCCTTACTTTTTACGGCAACCTCCAAGAAAGTCAGATACTCTTAGAATGCTTATTTTTAAAGTTTAATGAAACTAAGACCTACAGAGTTAATATCTTGCCCAAGAGCATACAGTTAAGAAGTAGTAGATTTGAACTCAGGGAATTTGATTCTCAAGAGAAGGCACTTATTTACTATGGTGCTGCCTTTCTTAGTCTTCACTACTCATTTACGAAATAAAGCTATTGAGAGGGATGTCAGCAAGATGACTGACTAGAGATACGTGGCATTCATTCCCACCACAATAAAGGACCAAGGCAATGAATAAACAGCTAAGATTTAGACTACAGTGTTGAAGGGAGAGTGCTGGAGTGCGGTGGAGGAGTAGTGATTGGAAGTCTAGGAGGGTAATGTGGAGGTACCTGTTGTCTGCAGCTTCATCTTCTCTGCCTGGATCAGATATACCTGGAGTCAGGAGAGACTTCACATGTGGAGAAAGGATAAGCAGGAGATCCCCACTGTCCCCCAGCCCCATTGCCACTGCAAACACCTATAGTCCTTAAACAGGAGAATCCCACAGTTCCTGTAAGCCCCAAGTCCATCTTGGAGAGCTGCAGAGAACTCATGCAGCTGTGTTGCACTGGATTCGGAGTACAAGGTGTATACTTCCCAACCCTACTCACCCACTCTGAGCTAAGCTACTGCAGCATGGTGCCGTCTTGAGACCTGAGCCATCTCTGGAGTGTGTCTTGCTCTGAGGTCAGTAGCCACTGTGTTTTTCCAGCACTGGGCTCCATCTTCATTATGCCAAACACATGGGTGATTGAACCTCACAACCCAGCTGTGGGGATTCTGGGCTCAGGATTGGCTGTGACTCTGGTCTTGCATGGCAGAGAAACCAACCCCCACCCACGCTTATGGCAGGAGGAATGGTGTTCCAGTCCTTCCCAGGACGAGCCTGCCCTTGAGCCAACCAAACTGCTGCATGCCTTCCTCCAAGTGGGAGAGGTCTCGGAGCATCTGAGCACCTGATACACCCAGTGGAGTTGGCTGTGTGCCCACAGTCAGAACCTGAGAAACAGCCCTGCATTCTCACATCCTCCCCTAACCCCACCACAAACACACCCCTGGGCCTTCCCACTGGCCCTGTGCTCCCAATAAGGATCTGAGAAATAGGTGGACACATCCCTAGGCTAGCCAAGCAGCTAAGAGCCTATGCCCCAGACCTGAGAAACAGCCCCATGGGCTGTCCCCAGTGGACATGCCCCTGAGCCAACCAAGCAGCCACTTGTAACAGCCCTATGGGTTCAACCATAGCAAGACAGACCCCAAGATGGCTGACCCACTGTGTGCATGCATGTACCCCTGACCAGAGAAATGGGGTGGTGAGGGCAATCCCAGCAAAGGCACACCACTGTCACCACAAATTCTCTCAGCTTAGGCCACTGAGAAACTCGCAAACACCACTAGCGTGGATTTCAGTTAAAGAAACTACATGGAGGCTACGCTACTGCATCCACCTAAAATGAAGGCCAACACACCCCACCCAACTGACACTCCAAGACCCATTAATGCAAATTGTTCTTTTTCTATGAAACCTACCCCATAAAATGGAAGAAGTAACTTTTCTACAAGATGTCTAGAAATCAACATAGGGACATATCAACCACGAAAAAGCAAGGAAATATGTCACCTCCACAAGAAAACAATAATTCTCCAGTAACAGACTCCAATCATAAGAAAATACATGAAGTGCCAGAAAAAGACTCAAAATAATAATCTTAAGTAAACTCAGTGAGATACAAGAAAATACAGACAGATAATTCAACAAAATCAGGAAAACAATTTATGATTTGAATTAGAAATTCAACAGAGATAGATATCATTAAAAACCATACAGAGCTGAATAATTCAATGAATGCAATAAAAAAGAAATACAATCAAGAGTTTCACCAGCAGACTAGAACAAGCAGAAGAAATAATTTCTGAACTTGAAGACAGATCTTTTGAAATAACACAGGCACATCAAAAAAAAAAGAAAAGAAAAGAAAAGAAAAAGAAAAAAAGAAAGAAAAATATTTGAAAGGATGAAGAAAGCCTACGGAATGTATAGAATACCACATTAGATGAATATTCATATTATGGGTATTCAGGAAGGAGAAGAGTATGGAAATGGTGAGAAAAACATATTCAATAAAAATACAAGATAAAACTGTTAAACCAAGATCTCTTCCTCCCTGATTCTATAAATAAAAACAGCATAGAAGAGAACAGAGGTTCATAAGTCCTTCACTTTTATGTGGTAGTACATAATAGGGAAGATGAGTATTCAAGCCACTCCTTATTAATAAGCCACTCACTAAGGGAGCCACATTTTTCTCCTAAGCCCTTCTAGAGTATTATTTGTTGCAGCAGTGTAACACATGAAAATTATTATTGTAGCAGGTGTACATTGGTGGTGAACTAGTGGCTAATCTGAATGCAACTCTCTTAACATTTATTATCCTTAGGGAATGTATCATAGTGTTCTGGAATATTAGAAAGAAATCCCAGGCCTCATCTGTACTAAATGCTTTCACTAGCTTGTTTTTATCAAAGCAAAAAATAAGCTTCAGAAGACATGGAACCTTTGGCAAGCAAAACTTCATATCCTTGAATAACTTGCAATAACTATAATAACCTTTTATCTTTATATATGAGAAAAATGATGATTTAGTAAAAATTTATTCTGAATGGTTATCTCATAGTCCACTTGTGCAGAAAATTGAAAGATTGTAAATGAATCTGTTTTCCTTTCATTATATTATACTCTTTGCAACAGTGACAAGTCATCCTTTTATTTCTTGAGAAGATTATTTTCTTTCAAAAGCAAAAGAGTAATTTATCAGTGACTTTTCAAAATGCAGGTTACAAACCTATTAGTGAGTGGATTATAGAATCTTTTAGTAGATTGTATGTAACAGTTAAGTAAATAGAAAATATCAGAATGCATCACATGTATTAAGTGTATATATTGTTTTAATAATTTTATTTTTTATCTAATCACAAAAATTCAAAATCTATTAATTTATGCTGTTTGTAGAAAACAAGCTTTAAACACTTGGGTGTTCACAGTATTATCTTTTGGGTAACATGTTTATATCCAAAAGAATCTCAATAATTAGTCACTAGAGAAGATTTGGAGGCATAGCTCACACCCAAGTGTGTCTCTGATGTATCTTAAAAACTAAGGAGAATAACAATCTTCAATTTAGTTTGATTTGTAAATTGGGAATAAAACAGATAATATAGATAGGTAGGTAGATACATTGAGAGAGAGAGAGAGAGAGAGAGAGAGAGAGAGAGAGAGATAGATAGATAGATAGATAGATAGACAGACAGACAGAGATGACTTACATCTAGAGATTCTAAGATTTTAAAATTATTCATTGGAAGTGGCCCCTTTTCACAGTATGTAGCTCTGTCCCTAAACTGTAAGTTAGGATACTTTGGGTTACAAGTATGATGACATGTGACAGTGTTTGATCTAGAGAAGGACAGTCTCATTGTGTCTCTGGCTTTATCTATATATGATTTTCTTGCTCCGCTGTTTTCTTTTATTTATTTATTTATTTATTTTAAATTTTACTTTAAGTTCTGGGATACATGTGCTAAAAGTGCAGGTTTGTTACATAGGTATACACGTGCCATGGTGGCTTGCTGCACCCATCAACCTGTCATCTAGGTTTTAAGCTCTGCATGCATTAGGTGTTTGTCCTAAAGCTCTCCCTCCCTTTTCTCCTCACCCCACAACATGCCCTGGTATGTGATGTTCCCCTGCCCATGTCCATGTGTTCTCATTATTCAGCTCCCACTTATGAGTGAGAACGTATGGTGTTTGGTTTTCTGTTCTTGTGATAGTTTGCTGAGGATGATGGTTTCCAGCTTCATCTATGTCCCTGCAAAGGACACAAGCTCAATCTTTTTTATGGTTGCATAGTATTCCATGGTGTATATGTGCCACATTTTCTTTCTTTTTTTTAAATTATACTTTAAAATCTAGGGTACATGTGCACAACATGCAGGTTTGTTACATATGTATACATGTACCATGTTGGGTGCTGCACCCATTAACTCATCATTTACATTAGGTATTTCTCCTAATGCTCTCCCTCCCCGCTCCCCCCACCCCATGAGAGGTCCCAGTGTGTGATGTTCTCCTACCTGTGTCCATGTGTTCTCATTGTTCAACTCTCACTTATGAATGAAAACATGCAGTGTTTGGTTTTATGTTCCTGTGTTAGTTTGCTGAGAATGATGGTTTCCAGCTTCATCCATGTCCCTGCAAAGGACATGAACTCATCCTTTTTTATGACTGCATAGTGTTCCATGGTGTATATGTGCCACATTTTCTCTATCCAGTCTATTATTCATGGGCATTTGGGTTTGTTCCAAGTCTTTGTTATAGTATATAGTGCTGCAGTAAACATACGTGTGCATGTGTCTTAATAGTAGAATGATTTATAATTCTTTGGGTGCATACTCAGTAATGGAATTGCTGGGTCAAATGATATTTCTGCTTCTAGATCCTTGAGGAATTGCCACACTGTCTTCCATAATGGTTGAACTAATGTACACTCCCAACAACAATATAAAAGTGTTCCTAGTGAGCCAAGATAGCACCACTGCACTCCAGCCTGGGCAACAGAGCGAGACTCCATCTTAAAAAAAAAAAAAAAGTGTTCCTATTTCTCCACATCTTCCCCAGCATCTGTTGATTCCTGACTTTTTAATGGTGGCCCTTCTAACTGGCGTGAGATGGTATTTCATTGTGGTTTTGATTTGCATTTCTCTAATGACCAGTGATGATGAGCTTTTTTTCATATGTTGTTGGCTGCATAAATGTCTTCTTTTGAGAAGTGTCTGCTAATATCCTTTGCCCACTTTTGCTGGGGCTTTGTTTTTTCTTATAAATTTGTTTAAGTTCCTTGTCAATTCTGAATACTAGCCCTTTGTCAGATGGATAGATTGCAAAAATTTTCAACCATTCTGTAGGTTGCCTGTTTACTCTGATGATAGTTTATTTTGCTGTGCAGAAGCTCATTAGTTTAATTAGATCCCATTTGTCAGTTTTGGCTTTTGTTGCCATTACTTTTGGTGTTTAGTCGTGAAGTCTTTGCCCATGCCTATGTCCTGAATGGTATTGCCTAGGTTTTCTTTTAGGGTTTTTATGGTTTTAGGTTTTATGTTTAAGTCTTTAATCCATCTTTAGTTAATTTTTGTATAAGATGTAAGGAAGGGGTCCAGTTTCAATTTTCTGCATGTGGCTAGCCAGTTTTCCCAACACCATTTACTAAATAAGGAATCCTTTCCCCATTGCTTGTTTTTGTCAGGTGTGTCAAAGATCAGATTGTTGTAGATGTGTGGTGTTATTTCTGAGGCCTCTGTTTTGTTCCATTGGTCTATATATCTGTTTTAGTGCCAGTATCATGCTGTTTTTATTACTGTGGCCTTGTAGTATAGTTTGAAGTCAGGTAGCATGATGCCTCCAGCTTTGTTCTTTTTGCTTAGGATTTTCTTGGCTATGTGGGCTCTTTTTTGGTTCCATATGAAATTTAAAGTAGTTTTTTCTAACTCTGTGAAGAAAGTCAATGGTAGCTTAATGGGGATAGCATTGAATCGGTAAATTACTTTGGGCAGTATGGCCATTTTCACGATATTGATTCTTCCTATCCATAAGAATGAAATGTTTTTCTGTTTGTTTGTGCCCTTTCTTATTTTCTTGAGCAGTGGTTTATAGTTCTCCTTGAAGAGGCCCTTCACATCCCTATGTTGTATTCATAGTATATATAAGTTGTACTTAGTATATACTAAGTATATACTAAGTTGTATTCATAGTATTTTATTCTCTTTGTAGCAATTGTGAATGGGAATTTACTCATGATTTGGCTCTCTGTTTTTCTATTATTGTTGTATAGGAATGCTTGTGATTATTGCACACTTATTTTGTATCCTGAGACTTTGCTGAAGTTGCTCATCAGCTTGAGGAGATTTTGGGTTGAGATAATGGGGTTTTCTAAATATACAATCATGTAATCTGCAAACAGAGACATTTGACTTCCTCTCTTCCTATTTGAATACCCTTTCTTTCTCTTGCCTGATTGCCCTGGCCAGAATTTCCAATACTATGTTGAATAGGAGTGGTGAGAGAGGGCATCCTTTTATTGTGCAGGTTTTCAAAGGGAATGCTTTCAGCTTTTGGCCATTTGATATGATATTAGATGTGGGTTTGTCATAAATAGCTCTTATAATTTTGAGATACGTTCCATCAATACCCAGTTTACTGAGAGTTTTTAGCATGAAGGATGTTGAATTTTATCAAAGGCCTTTTCTGCATCTATTGAGATAATCATGTGGTTTTTGTCATCGGTTCTGTTTATGTAATGGATTACGTTTATTGATTTCCATATGTTGAACCAGGCTTGCATCCTAGGGATGAAGCTGACTCAATCACGGTGGATAAGCTTTTTGATGTACTTCTGGATTCGGTTTGCCGGGATTTTATTGAGGATTTTCTCATCGATGTTCATCAAGGATATTGGCCTGAAATTTTCTTTTTTTGTTATGTCTTTGCCAGGTTTTGGTATCAGGGTGATGCTGGCCTCATAAAATGAATTAGGGAAGAGTCCCTCTTTTTCTATTGTTTGGAATAGTTTCAGAAGGAATGGTAGCAGCTCCTGTTTGTATCTCTGGTAGAATTTGGCTGTGAATCCATCTGGTCCTGGACTTTTTTTGGTTGGTAGGCTATTAATTACTGCCTCAATTTCGGAACTTGTTATTGGTCTATTCAGTGATTCAACTTCTTCCTGGTTTATTCCTGGGAGGGTGTATGTGTCCAGGAATTTATCCATTTCTTCTAGATTTTGTAGTTTATTTGCATAGAGGTGTTTATAGTATTCTCTGCTGTTCGTTTGTATTTCTGTGGGATCAGTGGTGATATCCCCTTTATCATTTTTTATTGTGTCTATTTGATTCTTCTCTCTTTTCTTCTTTATTAGTCTGGCTAGCAGTCTATCTATTTTGTTAATCTTTTCAGAAAACCCAACTCCTGGACTCATTGATTTTTTGAAGGTTTTTTCGTGCCTCTATCTCCTTCAGTTGTGCTCTGATCTTAGTTATTTCTTGTTTTCTGCTAGCCTTTGAATTTGTTTGCTCTAGATTCTCTAGTTCTTTTAATTGTGATGGTAGAGTGTCGATTTTAGATCTTTCCCACTTTCTCTTGCGGGCATTTAGTGCTATAAATTTCCCTCTAAGCACTGCTTTAGTTGTGCCCCAGAGATTCTGGTACATTGTGTCTTTGTTCTCTCTAGTTTCAAAGAACTTATTCTGCCTTCATTTCGTTATTTAACCAGTAGTCATTCAGGAGCAGGTTGTTCAGTTACCATGGAATTGGGTGGTTTTGAATGAGTTTCTTAATCCTGAGCTCTAATTTGATTGCACTGTGGTCTGAGAGACTGTTTGTTATGATTTCTGTTCTTTTGCATTTGCTGAGGAGTGTTTTATTTCCAATTATGTGGTCTATTTTAGAGTAAGTGCAATGTGGTGCTGAGAAGAATGTATATTCTGTTGATTTGGGATAGAGAGTTCTGTAGACGTCTATTATTTCTGCTTGGTCCAGAACTGAGTTCAAATCCTTAATATCCTTGTTAATTTTCTGTCTTGCTGATCTGTCTAATATTGACAGTGGGGTGTTAAAGTCTCCCACTATTATTGTGTGGGAGTGTAAGTCTCTTTGTAGGTATCTAAGAACTTGCTTTATGAATCTGGGTGCTCCTGTATTGGGTGCATATATATTTAGGATAGTTAGCTCTCCTTGTTGAACTGATCCCTTTACCATCATGTAATGCCCTTTTTTGTCTCCTTTGATCTTTGTTGGTTTAAAGTCTGTTTTATCAGAGACTAGGATTGCAATCCTGCTTTGTTTTGCTTTCCATTTGCTTGGTAAATATTCCTCCATTCCTTAGTTTTGAGCCTATGTGTGTCTTTGCATGTGAGATGGGTCTCCTGAATACACCACACCAATGAGTCTTGACTCTCTCCAATTTGCTAGTCTGTGTTTTTTAGTTGGAGCATTTAGCCCATTTACCTTTAAGGTTAATACTGTTATGTGTGAATTTGATCCTGTCATCATGATGCTAGCTGGTTATTTTGTCTGTTAGTTGATGCAGTTTCTTCATAGTGTCGATGGTCTTTACAATTTGGTATGTTTTTGCAGTGGCTGATACTCGTATTTCCTTTCCATATTCAGTGCTTCCTTCAGGAGCTCTTGTAAGGCAGGCCTGGTGGTGACAAAAATCTCTCAGCATTTGCTTGTCTATAAAAGATTTTATTTGTCCTTTGCTTATGAAGCTTAGTTTGGCTGGATATGAAATTCTGGGTTGAGCATTCTTTTAAATATGTTGACTATTGGCACTCACTCTCTTCTGGCTTGTAGGGATTCTGCAGAGACATCTGCTGTTAGTCTAATGGGCTTCCCTTTGTGGGTAACCTGACCTTTCTCTCTAACTGGCCTTAACATTTTTTCCTTCACTTCAACCTTGGTGGATCTGATGATTATGTGTCTTTGGGTTGCTTTTCTTGAGGAGTATCTTTGTGGTTTTCTCTGTATTTCCTGAATTTGAACTTCGGCCTGTGTTGCTAGGTTGGGGAAGTTAATGTTCAGAAGAGTGTTTCCCAACTTGGTTGGAGATGTTCTGAAGATACAAGATAATGTTCTGAAGAGTGTTTTCCAACTTGGTTGGAGATGTTCTGAAGATACAAGATAATGTTCTGAAGAGTGTTTTCCAACTTGGCTCCATTCTCCCCATTACTTTCAGGTACACCAATCAAACATAGGTTTGGTTTTTCACATAGTCCCATGTTTCTTGGAGGGTTGGTTTGTTCCTTTTCATTCTTTGTTCTTTAATATTCTCTTCACGCTTTATTTCATTAAGCTGATATTCAATCTCTGATAGCCTTTCTTCTGCTTGATCAATTTGGCTATTGTTACTTGTGTATGTTTCACGAAGTTCTCATGCTGTATTTCTCAGCTCCCTCTGGTCATTTACGTTCTTCTCTAAACTGGTTATTTCAGTTAGCAATTCCTCTAACATTTTTGCAAGGTTCTTAGCCTCCTTGCATTGGGTTAGAACATGCTCCTTTAGTTCAGAGGAGTTTGTTATTACCCACCTTCTGAACCCTACTGCTGTCAATTCATCAAACTCATTCTCCATCCAGTTTTGTTCCCTTGCTGACGGGGAGTTGTGATCCTTTGGAGGAGAAGAGACGTTCTGGTTTTTGCAATTTTCAGCCTTTTGTGTTGGTTTTTCCTCATCTTTGTGGATTTATCTACCTTTGGTCTTTGATGTTGGTGACCCTCAGAAAGGGGTTTCTGTGTGGACATACTTTTTGTTGATGTTGATGTTATTCCTTTCTGTTTGTTAGTTTTCCTTCTAACAGTCAGGCCCCTCTGCTGCAGGTCTGCTGGAGTTTGCTGGTGGCCCACTTCTAGACCCTGTCTGTCTGGGTATCACCAGTGGAGGCTGCAGAACAGCCAAGATTGCTGCCTGTTCTTTCCTCTGGAAGCTTCTTCCCAGAGAGGCACCTGCCAGATGCCAGTCGGAGCTCTCCTGTGTGAGGTTTCTGTTGACCCCTGCTGGGAGGTGTCTCCCTGTCAGGAGGCATGGGGGTTAGGGACCCACTTGAGAAGGCAGTCTTTCCCTTAGCAGAGCTTGAGCGCTGTGCTGGGAGATCCGCTGCTCTCTTCAAAGCCAGCAGGCAGGAACGTTTAAGTCTGTTGACGTTATGCCCACAAGGGCCCCTTCCCCCAGGTGCTCTGTCCCAGGGAGATGGGAGTTTTATCTCTAAGTTCCTGACTGGGGCTGCTGCCTTTCTTTCAGAGATGCCCTACCCAGAAAGGAGGACTCTAGAGAGGCAGTCTGGCTACAGCAGCTTTGGGAAGCTGCCCTGGGCTCCCTTCAGTTTGAACATTCCAGTGGCTTTGTTTACACTGTGAGGGGAAAACCGCCTATTCAAGCTTCGGTAATTGCGGAAGCCCCTCCCTCCACTAAGCTCCAGCGTCCCAGGTGGACTTCAGACTGCTGTGCTGGCAGCAAGAATTCCAAGCCAGTGGATCTTAGCTTGCTGGGCTCTGTGGGAGTGGGATCCGCTGAGCTAGACCACTTGGTTCCCTGGCTTCAGTCCCCTTTCCAGGGGAGTGAATGGTTCTTTCTCACTGGTGTTCCAGGTGATGCTGGGGTATGAAAACAAATTCCTGTGGCTAGCTCAGTGTCTGCCTAAACGGCTACCTAGTTTTGTGCTTGAAACCCAGGGCCCTGGCAGTGTAGGCACCCAAGGGAATCTTTTGGTCTGTGAGTTGCGAAGACCATGGGAAAGTGTGGTGTCTGGGCTGGAATGCAGTGTTCCTCATGGCACAGTCCCTCACAGCTTCCCTTGGGTAGGGGAGGAAGCTGCCCAACCTCTTGTCCTTCCGGGAGAGGTGACGCTCCACCTTGCTTCTAATTGCCTTCTGTGGGCTGCACCCACTGTCTAACCAGTCCCAGTGAGATGAGCCAGGTAGGTCAGTTGGAAACGCAGAAATCACCTGCCTTCTGCATGGATCTCGCTGGAAGCTGCAGCTGTTCCTATTCGGCCATCTTGCCTAAAATATTTTTAAATTGCCTTATATTTTTTGTCTCAGAAGGAGACTTTTGTCTCAGAAATCTCAGAATGAGACTTCTTGAGAGTCCTTCAGGTATATTTTGCATGTTAAAGATGTTTAACTAGTAATTATAAATTGGGTTCAGTAGAGTAAATGATACTGAGTGGGTATCATAACTCAAAAGCAGTTGTGTGCAAGTTACGATAATTCCTTTTTCTTTTATTCCTCCTTAACTATAGAGAATTAAGTTTCATATCTTGAATAGCACATATTTTATCCGGAAATGAAAATATGCCTCTGTTCTGTAAGTATGTTTTTACCAAGTTTTCAAAAATCACATCATAGCCTAACTCTAACCCAGACTTACATGGGGATAGGAAAATTGAGTGCTTTGGAATGACCTTTTTCTGTCATTCTTTAGGTTTATGGTGTCATATCAAATGCGGTGTCATATCAAATATTCTGGTAGAAATTCATGATAGCTTATATTTTTTTAGGGACTAAAAGTTTTTAACGATCATTTCATCTTCCTTTTTTTTTGTTCTTTTACAGATGTTTTAATTTACTTCTCTGTTTTATTTGATTTAAATAATCTTAAGCTCTTCAGTTCAGATTTTCTAAAAACTCCCCCCAAACCAGACACAAATATGAATATTAATTGTAATTATTTATTGACTACTGAATGACTTGAAAACAATCTTTAAAATTGCTTTAAAAAATCACACATGTGTTTACAAAGGTAAGCTATGATGAAGAAATATTTACCAAAAAGAGCACTCTTAAATTTATTTTAAACATGCATCAAATAAATGTTAGAGATATATATATATATTTTTATACATGTACATTTATTTAATATGTATACACAGGAGCCTTCAGAATGATGACCCAACCTCCCAATGAGGCACGGAATCTTATATACCATCTTAAAGTAGTATAGAAAGGATGTTGGCTCAGAGCATGGCTGAAAACAGGTAATGTTAGATATATTTTATGCAAGATAATGTACTACAAGTGCTTGGTATAGACTAGGTACTGTGTAAACAATAGTATTTTATATCTATTGAGCACTTACTATTGCCAAGTACTTTATATGCATTTTCTCACTTAATTTTTTGGAACAACCTTATAAGGTGAGTATTTTCATTATCCCTACTTTATAAATGAGGAAACTGAGACTTAGAGAAGTTATGTGACTTGCCAAAGTTCAGAGAGCTGATAAATGACAGCTGAGACTCTAGCACAGGAAGCTGTACTAGAGTTCATTCTCATGACTATTACTTATAACATCTTCCCTCTTTCCCTTGATTGTCCAAAAATTATAAATAAAATATTATGTATGATGTTTACAATGTGTCTGAAATTTATTTCTTGGGAACTGACCATGTTCACTGTGAAAAAAATTTCAAATACCAAGGTCTCTAGCTTTTGTAAAACTTCATTGTAATACATAAGAGGGACCCACACATTTCAACTGCCTGTAATGTGGGGACACATGATTGTGAAGTAAATGAGATAACCTGACTAGGTTTCACCACAGGTGTCAACAGCCCTACTGGGCCACCAGATTCTATCCCTATCCTAGCTCTTTCTGGCACCATATGCTAACAGTTTGTGTCAATTTAATTATTGGGGCTAGGCTTTTGGGTCTTGTGGCTGCTGGCACATCTAAACAGTGTCAGTGGCTCCAACAATCGCCCAGTTAGTTGGCATCCTTTCATGGACTTGATCCAGAAAGATTGGCCACGAGAATACTGGAGACATGGTAACCACCTCCTGCCTCTGTTTTCCCAGATGGGAACATGTATGCAAATATGTATATCCTCATGCAGAAACCCACAGGCCAGTGTGCACATATTCACACAGGTACATAGCCATAGAGCTGACATAGATACACATAAATATGTATGTGCACATATGGACAGGCATGCATAGATATGTCTTTGCACATAAACACATGTACTAAGACATACAGATACACACATAACTGTAGATGAAAACACATACTCTCTAACACAAAGGTGACCACCTGTATGTGCACATACATATTTATGATGTGTATATATGTGAGGATGCATATCTATGTGTAAATGCACTCATGTTTGTGCATGTTTAGTGTGTATTTGTATCTGGGCACACATGAGTGCATATGTGAAAATCTATTTGTGTCTGTGTGTATGCTTGCTGTCTATGTATCTGTGTCTTTATAAGTGTAACTGAGCGTATTTCTACATGTAGGGATATCTTTGTATTCATGTTTGAGGATCTGCATGAATGTGTCCTTTCTTTTTGCCAGATTTCTCTTCCCCATTCCTCTTAAATCTCTTACCACCTAAATGTTTGTTCCCCATCTCTGTGCCTCCTCTATTCATTCTCTCACCAAACAAGCTTCTAAGCACCGGTCTCCCTCTGCCATCAGATTGGCTGCTTTAGGTGCACAGTTCTCTTCTCACCCTGTATTTGTTTTCTTCCCCTGCCTTTCTACCTCAGTCTTCTTCTGCCTGTTTTTGCTACAGTCTCATTGCTTGCTCACTTGGAGGCTAGGGCTGGTCTGCACTTAGCCTAAGTGAAAAAAAAAAAAAAATCCTAAACCCTGAAGGGGTCAGCAAATAATTATAGAAGAATATTATGAACTCAGCAGCTTCCCAGACCTTCATCTTCTCTCTGCACTTGTTTCTCAGTCGCTCATCAGGCTCCTGAAGAGGCAGGAGCAGGAGCTTCAGTGTCCTCATAGCTTTGTGAGGCAAAAGTCTAAGTCCAGTTCTGGCCTCTGCCCCTTACCCACCACTGGCTATAAATCACCACCACTGCCCTCCCTGCCTATAGGTGGGGGATTCTGCATAGACTAGACTTGGGATTTTTTTTCGAACTGGCTGTTTTTCTCTGTGGTACCCCCACTCTTCCACTGCCAACAGCATACACTCTGCAAGGGAAACCTGAGAAATGATTGTGAGTTCTCCTCAGAAAATAAGCATATCTTCCCACCCACAGCTACTTCAAGTGCCCATCAAACAAGAACCAGAATTATAAATAGTTACAACTTTACAATAATTGGCAACATATATACTATAGTATTTACAGCACCATAAATGCATCTGTTTCTCTGGTTAAGCAATCCCTGGGACAGAATAGTGTTCTGTGTTTGCCAAGGGAGACAGGGCCAATGCTCAGAACATGCAGGATATAGGGGCAGGAGGTGGCATGTTGTGGGGTCTCTGGTCAATCTGCAGGGCCCAGCTCCTCCATGAACAGTGGGCTGTAGTGAGAAGCTTGCCAAGGAAGGCATATCGACTAGAGTTAGACTCTCCCCATTCTTAGCCCTGTAGTCCTTTGGCCTCAGTCACAGGTGCTCGGAGTCCTTTCAGGGTGGACAAATGTTTCAATGTCCTTGGCCTGTCCTGATCCTACCTGGGGACCCAGGCTGCCCTGGCAGTGAGCTATCTGCTTTCTTAGGCAAAGCACCAGCAGTGTCAGCTTTTTCTTGCCTTTGTAGATCTGTTTGAGGTTGTTGATGAACTGAGCAAATTGCAGGTGGTCATCCTGGGGCAGCAGGAAGGTCTCCAGAGCCTTGCTTAGAAATTCAATGAACTTTCCATAGTGGCAAGAGCTGACGTGTATTAGGCGTGAGTTTGTAGTGCTGATATAATTATTGATGGTGTCATCAGCATCATTGGCAACGGGCACAATGGAGCTTTGTCAATGGACATGAACTTTCCAGAGCTACCACGGCCTGGAGTGCCAGCCACGCCAGGTGCAGTCACTGTGCAGTGTCACACACAGGATATCTGGAAGCACTGTGGCACAGTGCACACTCTTCATCACCAGGGGGATGAGAGCTGCCAGCTCATTCTTGCCCGGAGAGTGGCTGAGGGCACAAGCCCAGAGCACATCATTGATGGCTGTGTGGGTATCCTGGTTGTAGGCCAGGTTAAGATGGGTCATGGCCAGTGAGGCCAGCTTGAAGGCATGGAGCGGGTAGCCATGGAGCCCTGTGTAGTGGGTGATGGTGAACAGCTATGAATGGCTCATGCCACCAGCGTCAGCATCAGTGGCAATCTGGTAGGCTGCCTCAAAGGCAATGTGGTCTTCCTCACAGAGCGTAAGGGCTGACAGGGGCACAGGTCTGTGGATGCTTCATAGCACACTGCAGGGCCAGTGTGTGAACACAGCTAACCAGTTCCTCCCGCTGTGGATAGTCAAGACTGAGGCGCAGAATAGTGGTGTGGGATACGGCTGTGGCAGCTACAATACTAGTAGCCTCAGTAGAAGTGAAGAGTGTGTACCAACTCTGCAAGATGCTCACCAGGGCCCACACACCTGTCAGGGAGAGCCTGAGCTCAGCTGTGCCATCTGGGTCCTGATTCAGGTCTGCCCAGATTACCATTTGGGGTTTGAACTTGGCCTGCATAGATGAGTTCTCCCTCCTCCTCAGCAACTTTGAGATGATCTGAGGCAAACCAGGGAAAGGGAGCATCCCAGATGGCCAGACCCTGTTTGGGGTCTCTTGCTAACCCTTCCTTCCCTGGTTAGAAGGTTGTAGGTTTCTGCAGGTGCTCTTAGCCTCTCACAAGGATGGAGAAGTGGAGTCTGCGGTTTGCTTGCCCCCAGGCCAGGGTTGGAGATCTGCCAGGGGTTCTAGCTGAAGTGAGGCCTCTCAGGGTAGAGTCTTGTGCTAAGGGTCCTGAGCCTCCAAGTTGTCTGGGGTTGCTCACAAGCATGGACAAGGATGGGGAGGAAACTACCTGGCCCACTACCTCCCAAGGGAGCACTTGAGTATTGGCAGCTGAAAATTCACTGTCTTAGATACGTCTCTGATGAGGGGGTCATAGTTCTGCTGACCTCAGGATATGGTTCACGCAGTGAGAACAGGGCTTGGGTTGGCTGAACAGAGGCCATCATCTCCCACCAGCAGCCACATCCTTTCTTAGGCCATCAAGAATAGGAATATGAAAGCTCAAAGGATTCATTGTCCCATCCCAAGAGTAGGGCCTAGAAATTCCTTTCCCCTGGGGATAGACAGAAGTAGGAGAATCACCCACTTCTGTAGCACAGGTCACCAACCACCGTACCATCTCCTGGCATCTCCAGTTAAGGATCGATAAGGTCATCTGCATCACCTGTAACCCAAGTCCCAGGGCCACAGCGAGCAGGGTGCTCTCAGTACTACTGACAGTGGGAGTAGCAGTCTTGAATGCATTTGGGCCAGTGTGAAGATGAGAAAAGAAGAATGAATGTGCTTTTCTTCTGTATTGCTTCCAGAATTGTTCAGCGTCTCAGTGTCTCTTTTGGCAGCAGTCAGCATGGCAGAGGCCAGTTCACACTGCTGTGATACCATATGGTGAGGGTGGGATGTGTCACCTACAGAAGCTGAGTTTTCTCTGTTTCATTTTTTTTTTTTTTTTTTTTTTTGAGACGGAGTTTTGCTCTTGTTACCCAGGCTGAAGTGCAGTGGTGTGATCTCAGCTCACTGCAGCCTCTGCCTCCTGGGTTCAAGCGATTCTCCTGCCTCAGTCTCCCAAGTAACTGGGATTACAGGCATCTGCCACCATACCTGGCTAATTTTTTTTTTATTTTTATTTTTTGTATTTTTAGTAGAGATGGGGTTTCTCCATGTTGGCCAGGTTGGTCTTGAACTCCTGGCCTCAGATGATCCACCCACCTCAGCCTCCTAAAGTGCTGGGATTATAGGTGTGAGCCACTGTACCTGGCCAGAAGCTGAGTTTTCTAAAACAGGTAACCTCATGGCACGTAGGGCTAATTTATAAGACAGATCTGGATCATGAGGCAGCAGAGCTGAGAACAAATACTTGGCAAAGGTCTGCATGGGAACACTCTTTTAGTGGATGACTTCTCCCAGACTGCTCAAAGGGCCCCCTTCCAGCAGTAAGATACGCTGTTTGCAGTGTTTGCACTAGCTCGTCGTCAACCTGCAGCTCTTGGAGTTGGCCTAGGAGCTGCTCTTCCTTACGGGACACCTTCTCCTGTGCGTAGAGGTCTTCAGGCATTATTGTCTGTTGACCCAGGTTCATCAATGCAACTTCCAGGGTCAATGACAGGTAGGACTTACTAGTGTTTGGGGAGCCCGCAGCCACAGGTACATGTCGGTACACAGGAGTTCTGCTTTCATTCATATCTGACATCTCCAGATAGCCGTCATCATTCAGGCGGCAGGCCTCAGTCAAAGTGAGAAACAGGTAGTCAATGGGATCGGGGGTAGCCTACCTGGCCCTCCAGGTTTGTGATGGTTGTGGTTCCTCTCTGCAACAATTCTTTCTTCTCATGCTTGTAGATTTCCAGTTGCCGCTGTTGCTGCAGCTTCAGAGTATTAATAATGGTCACTGTGAGTCTGAGGGCCTCTTTTGGATAACCATGGGAATGTCGGGCATCAGCCCGAGCACAGGCTGTAGGCACATGCTCAAGCCACAGTGGCTGGCTTGGGGAATTAAAGAGTAGTCTTTCACTTTCGTGCTGGCAGACGGGAGCTGTGTAAACATCACTGCTGATTATTTGCTGTAGGTGGCTGTCCTGTCAGTGTAATTGATGACCCTCAATGGCTCTTGTGAGTATCGTACGTCTAGGTCTGGATAAGGAGTCTGGGCTGCAAATGGCATTCTGGGGAAGTGCATTGGTGATGTTGGGCAGCTCACATCCATAGTTTCCAACATCCAGGGGACAGACATCCAGGTCACTCCACTTCTGCAGCTGCTGTAGCCAGCAGTATTTCTCCTCCAGTTTGCAGTGTGGATTTAAAATTATGCACACCCATAAAGCCCCCAGCTCATTCCAGAGTTGCCTGACCTTGCCTATCAGGCTTGTTCCTTGCTGACTCCAGAGTGTGAGTCATGGATCAGCCATAAACTGCTCAGTTATTAGTATCAGTATCCTTGCTCCACTGGAATCTCTCATCCACAGTATTTCTTGAACCTTGGCAAATATTGAGTTGAGTTGCTTTCCAGAGTCACAGTAAGCCCCCTGGGAGAGAAATAACTTCACTTGCTCTTTCACCTCTTCTTCATCCAAATGCCAACAGTTCTCATTGTCAATGCTGGCCCCAGCTGTGGGGTCAGGAGCGCTGTTCACTTGGCTGATTTCTGAGTTGGAGGATAGAATCTCATCTGCCAGTTTCTGTGCAGTAGGAAGAACTTCAGTGTGGTAGTGTGACGTGATTAAATATCCAATGAAATTTTGTAGCTGGTCCCTATTCATCTGGAAAAAGGGTTTCAGAGATAGGAAGACACAAGTTTTTCTCTTCTTAAAAATTAGGAAATAAACAAAAAGTATATTTTCTTTTATTAAAAACTGAGTTTAAAATAATTATGATACTCATAAATACTTATATTTTCCCTTATAGTCTTTACATATTTAAATACTTTGACAGTGTTTTATTTTTATCATCATTACACATGGTTAACTGGTTCACTTGAATAGAAGAAGGGGAAAAAGTTGCTGTTCTGGAGAACATCTTCCCACTTCTGCATAACCCACATTTAACTTCTAAAACATTAATTACATTTGCAGTGAGGCAAACAGAAAGTGTTAGAAGGGCAGTCAAACCTCATGTATTAGGGATAAGCTGGTGGCCTTTGAGAGTGCAGAGAATTATGCTGTCCATTGCATATTATTTTTCATTAATGTCTTTGAAGAAGCTGTAACAATGCAGATCAGCTGATTCTACCTCCTTTAAACTTTCCCTCTTTCCCCCTTCCAATTGACCCTATGCCTCAGGTCACAAAATTTTTCACTGCCTATTATTGCAAAAATATTTTCACTGGCAATTCCCATGGTGAAGTCCAATGGCAGTGGTTCTCAATTGTACCTCTTAAAACTTATAACAGCATGGTTGCCATGTGCTTATAGCTGAGGAAATAATGGAATTCTAAATAGTTATCTAACAGTTTATTCCCGATCCATAATTATGTATACCAAAATAAATCTATCTCAATTTAATGTGGGGTGATACATAGCTTTACATATATAGTTGAAGTCTTTGTGAAAGCATGCAAATACATGTATGACTTTAACTTTGACAGTTACCCCAGCTGAGCACTATCAATTTGCTAAACTTATTTTAAAATACTTATTTAAATCTTGAATGTTGAACTCTTATCATCAGTATTTCCTGAAATGGCATTTAGAACCATTTGATCATGGTGTTTTTCCAGGACATTGTTTCTTCCTGCTTTTTGCCACTAGATGGGAGAAGCAGGTTAACAAAATGATATTTTTGGTGCTTCATTCAACTCTACCAAGAAACACCACATAACTGTGTTTAAAATACTGACAACCTCAGCATGCTTTTATTTATCTATTTTTACTGCATTATTCTTTTTGCATGAATACTGGGTCTAAGAACTGTATTTTTGTGGAGATTAATTTTTTTTTATTATTTCGATCACTGGAAATTTCAAAAGTAACCAAGAAAGAAAACAATTGCCAGCTGGAAGAGGAAAGCTAAGAATTACATAAAAATATCCACAACAGGTATGCCACAAAGTAATTCTTAGCATGCATTATTGCCAAGGAAGCACACGTTATTGCCCTTGTTGAAGACAGTAGACTAGGTGCTGTGAAACACACAAGAAATGACTCGGGTACAGCTGCTACTTATAAAATTTTTGCATTCTAGAAGAGAGCTAAGCAAGAGGTAAGCCAAATGAATTTATACATACTCTTAGAATAAGGTAGAGATGGATAAATATCAAAATCACAGATACAATATTTGGGATGCACATGGTAGGTGGGGAGGGAGGTTTGGAATATCACTTTTATCTGAGAACATGAGGGATCACTTCCTGAAGAAACTGGATCCTTGAAGTAGGAGGGGCAGAGAATAGCATTCCAGTGATAGAGGCAGAATGAACAAAGGCACAGAGGCAGGAAACGGCAATTTAAAAAAAATGTTTAACGACGAAAGGATAGTACATTTTAAAATAATTTAAAAGCTTACATAGAGAGGACATTGTAAGTGATACTTTTTAAGCAGATGATAGATACAGGAAGTATACTCACAAACTAAGGCACCATCTAAGAGAAGCACCCTAGATGCTGGGAAAGTGAAGTTTCAGCTTGGAAATGGAAGGTCACCCAAGTTGAAAGAACCTGGAAATGGAAATTCTAGCTTCCATTTGATGCCAGTGTTTTATCAGATGTAGGCTTACTGTGCACATGGGTCTATCAATTGTTGGGAAGATTCTATAAGGGAAATATAAGTTCTGACTTACAAAGGCAGCTTCCTATGGCTTCTATTCAACTTCAATAATCTTAAGCATGCTTGAAAGAAGATGAAGGTAGTAAACATTGTCATTTGACTCCAAGAAACCAATATTTAACCCGTAAGACTGCATGTTGTACCATCTACCTCCTTACCTAGCAGTATATTCATATGGATGATCAAATAATTCTATTCCAGCCACTAAAGGCAATGATCTTGAGCCCTGATATTATGAGTGGCTATAAAAGTATCCAGCTTTTAAATCCAACCACAGAATATGATTTTATGACCTTCTGTGGAAGTGTAGCTACAGGTTAACTAAAGGTTATAAAGTAATATTTCCTTTTTATAGTTCTGAATTCACTGGCTTGTAATTTCAGAGATCACCTTGTTCTAGAGTGGGACAAGCTTTACAGTATTATAATTTTGTATAACCCAATGAGGACCTTGTAACTTTTTCTTTTCTGAATTCAGATTTTTATATTTTTTCTATGATATTGTTTGTGTCTAGTTCACCATTTTAATTGCTAAAATTACGTGTAGGAGACTATACAATTCTTTTGGCTCTGGAGTAAAGACTTCATATCATTTTAAGTCTCATTTACCTACTTTGTTTTATATCTTGCTTACAAGTAAGATGCAGTTAAAACTTAAATATTATTTTACATCTTAATGGGTAAAAATGCTGTTCATTAAATCTTACTTAAATTTGATATATGTGTGATACTATATAGGATTATTAGATTACCTAAAAATTATATATATACATATATATCATTTCCAATTAATAAATTTTGATTATAAACCTCACTTTTTATTATAAAAATCACTTTGTATCAATAGCTCTCTCTATATGCTTATTTTTCTGAATTCAAAGTTAATATCCTAGTGATTTTAACATACCTACATCATCCATGTTTGAACCTAATTAGATAAAGTTAATAATTTTATTTTGCTGACCCTTCCCATCCTTTATGAAATACAAGCTGATTGTCCTACAAAGAGGAGATGCCAGTTTGATTTTATGATATTTTCTGCCTATCTACAATTAAAATCTCTAAAAACACATAACTCAGTAGTAGTATTAGATATAAAAATATGTAATTTCAAATGGATTTGTCAGAAGGATAAAAAAAGGGCCACAGAAACCTACATGAATTATTATTTATCTCTTAGGGCCCTGTATATGTAGGCAAGGTAGTGAATAGAGGCAATTACTTGAAAAAGGTGGGCAAAATGTAAAATACTATATTAGAAGAAATGATACAGCAAGGAGTTTTTAGCCTACTTACCCAAACTGTGTATTTACATTGATTCTATTGACCCAATATAATCGCACAACTCTTGTAATTCTTTGACCTTATAGGTGAAAGGGTAACATCTTGAAATAAAATTCTCTAATTCTGATACAACTCAGCCCTAACTTTAATGCTGCTTGGTTTCCTATTATTCTGATTGGAAAATCATTAGTAATTTTCCTGCAGAGAGTTTTAAAAATGAAATCTGTCAATAAAGGTTATACAGCTAAACAAAACCTGTCCACTGAAAGAGTGTTATCTTCTCTTTTATTGACTTTTAAAGTGTATTTCTTCCAGTTTAGAGAAATTTAATTCTGCTTTGCAGGAATCATAGCATTTTTGGCCAAATAAAACCTCTTTGTCACTATAGGTTGTAGGATATTCCTCTGTGAAAAACTGATTTAAAAAACAAAAAACAAAAATCAACTCATCAGGTCAAATTCTGTTTTATGTAGTAAGTGCTGGCATCAAGTGGGAATTTCATGAATTTAACAGAAAGCAGACTAAGCATTTGAGAATTTGGTAAGCATCAAGCTATTTTAGAATACAGCAGCAGTTGAGCATTAGGGTGCCTAAAAATGTGTGTGTGTGTGTATTTGCATTGAGCTTTATTTATACATAAAGTAGGTTTTGTAAAATAGGAATCTTGCTTAAGAAGTTTCACACCAGAGAACATTTGATTACCAGAATTTTAAAAATGTGTTATTTGTCCACATACACTCATTTTATTGTGTTCCATACATTTTCTGGTTAACATTTGATATTTCCAAATTACATAACCAAACAAGTGAAATGTCATACTAAATTTAAAATTATTTTGACATTTTGAACTTTTACTGAAGATGACAGTTTTATTGAAATTTGCAAGTTGCTAGAAGAACATCTTTGACCATGTTGGGATATTAGAAAGAACATAATCTACTTACAAAAAGAGGAAAAAAAATAAATATAATACATTTAAAAAATCATTCTAATTCCATTTCTAAGCAAAAGTAGCTCAGAGCTAGGCACAATTTGAGCATGTTTAGGAGCAAAAGAACAATCATACCACTGACTATACGGAGTTTTAAACTTTTTTGTACATAAATTTCTTCTGCTTTTATGATGGGATAGTTTTCTAAATGGCTGTTTAGACCAATGTTTTGTCATAATTTATTCTTGGCTTTAAATTTTGTTTTCTTTTCTTTAGTCAGAGTCAGTTTGGTTAATTTTCTCTGCATAATGGGGAAAGAATAATTACAAAGACATGAATGTATTCTGCACTAGGAAATTCAAGAAGTATTATGTTGTAGTGAGAAAATAAAGAGTTCTATTGAATTGAGGTCAATTGTATTCTTTAAGATCCTTTTGTTTTATGAACATTGCATAAGAATCATTCGAAATCAAGACTATAACTTTGAAAATAAAACCTTACCAGTGTAGTTAGGAGAAATCGGGATAGAAATAAAGAATAAATAAATAAATAAAATAAATTGGATTAAGACTTCAGATTTCTCAGAGTATTTTGGTTTTTCTGTACATCTTCCAGCGCGATTTTTCTAAAACATAAAACTTGTCAGTAAATTCCCTGTTTACAACCTTCAGTGGTCCACATGGCTTCAGTATAAATTCGAATGTCAGGCCAGTGATCTGCACCCTTTCTGCCAACATCACTTTTTTCACCACGCCCCATCCACCGTGTCCCTTATGCTCGGTTTATCTCCTATCTCCCCTCAGCTTTCTCATGGTTCTGGGCTTTTGTTCATGCTATTTCCTTCATTTGTAACATAATGGTTTTCTTTCCTGTTCTGTTCCTGCACATCCTGTGAGGTCTTTGCTGGCACTCCCGTGTTGCAGGCCGAAAGAGTGAGGGTCGTGATCAACTCAATATACCACTGGAGGCCACATGAGTAAAATGTAAACAGTAAACTCTTCTCCTAAATGCAGAATGTTGGCAAACTGACAAACTGCGTCTGCCGCCCAGAAGGACTGCTGAGGGCAATCACAACCCAGGTGCAAGTGGTTCTCACCATTAGGCATAATTGAAGCCTGTTAGTAACAATATGAATCTGCGATCAATTAAGCAGCTGACCAATCGTTACCTCCTTCTCCTTGCTCTTGTTACCCAATAAGGGCTGTAGATGCTTAGGCCGCTGCCTTTGCTCACTAGAAGCGGGGAGTCTTCTTCTCTTCTCTCTTCTTCCCCATGCTAGCCTTTCCTTAAAATAGTTACGTTTGTCTTAAGTTTTAATTTCTTCTTTAAAACAGTTTCTTTTGTATTAAGTTTTCATTTCTGCGTTCGTCCCTTCGTTCAGTCTTGTATTGACTGTCTCAAGCAGTAACAGTAGTAACTGCTGTAGCGACGGTCTCGGGTAGTAACCCTGGCAGCGCGCTCTTGCAGTTCCCACCGTCAGAACTAGAGGTCCCGTGCTCTGTGTGCCCCTACTTCTATTAAGGCGCTTTTCATGCTGTTTTCTCACATGTTGCTCACATTTGTGTGCTTTTCCACTAAATTGTGAGTCATCTAAGTCCAAGGGACCGGTCTTGTTTTTGTAATTTCAACATCTAGAACAAAAAAGTCATGCTTACATAGAGTTTATTAATTGATTAGCACTTGCTAAGCATTTAATGTATACCTAGGTCAGAACAACATTCTAATACATTTTGGGAGGGCACATAAGTCAGCAGCTAGCATAGAATGTAAGCAATAAATGCTAACTGATGCGATTACTTTCAGCTTTCAAAAAATTGAAATTAAAGTAGGCAAAATAAGCATCCATAAGATAGTTACATTAAATATATGTATTTTCCTTTCTTGTGCAACTCAAGTTCCAGGAGGCTTTTTTGTTTTTTTCTTTTTTTTAGACGGGTCTCACACTATTACCCAGGCTGGAGTGTAGTGGCGCGATCTCGGCTCACTGCAATCTCCGCCTCCCGGATTCACGCCATTCTCCTGCCTCAGCCTCTCCGCGGTAGCTGGGACTACAGGCGCCCGCCACATGCCGGGCCAATTTTTTGTGTTTTTACTAGAGACGGGGGTTTCACCTTGTTAGCCAGGATGGTCTCGATCTCCCGACCTCGTGATTTGCCCGTCTTGGCCTCCCAAACCAAGAGGCTTTTCTGACTACTCCAACTCATATTTATCTCCATGTTTTTATTACCTTTCTGTGTATTCCAGTCAGGTTCTTAATGCTTTTTTTGAACTATTTATTAGTTTATAGATGTGCATTTTGGTTTTTTCCCCTAATAATAAAGATTATGACTTTTTTAAGGGCAGGGATTACATCTTCAGTTCTTTGAATTTCCTTTATAGAACCTAATGAGCAGCTGCATATAGTCTATTCTCAAATTGTTTGTGGCATGAATAAAAACATGTTTATGTTGGTAAACCTTGTAAACATAGGTAATGTACCTGTATTAAGTCACAACAAGCAACTCTTCAAAAATTTTTTTTGTAGAAATTTTGCTATGGGTAAAAACATTTTAATGCAATTAATATAATTTTTAAAAATGTAATGAAGTATTCATTGCCTTGAGGATATTGGTAAAAATATTATTTGCTTAATTACATCAAGACCAGGGGAAGAAGAAACACACTGCTTTACTTATATCATGGTATTTGATCTTCTGTCTAATTTTAGTATTTGGAATATAAAATTAACACAACATGGAACAGTACACCAGTGATGCACAGGCCTGTGACTCTCACATTTAAACTTTGGGCTCGAGGCTTACTAATGGAAGTGAATGCTCCAATTTTCAATGATCCCCCAGCACCATCAGGGGCACCAGGGCAACCTTTTAATGAACTCTAGGAGTATGAAGGTGAGAGATTTTGTATTTTGAGTGTCAACAGTGAGAAAAATGAAGAACACAAAATATGATATGCGGCCATATTGTCTTACCGTATCTATTATTTATCTTGGAGTTTCCAAATACCTCGGCGTATTCAACGTGAGTATCTGAAAAATTTAATGACTCAGAAAGCTGGGCCAAATATTGTGTGAACCGGAATGAGATGTTTGGAGTGAACAGTCTATATTTGATAAGCGTGTAAGAAAATTATCCATGAAACAATATTAATTAGTAATTAATGTGAAAATGTTAGTCCACGTAGTCAATACAGATAATTGTTTTATTTTGGGTATTGAGTGGTATTTGCAAAGCACTAAATTTAAATTGACAGTGTTCTCTGAAGTTCTAGGAACTATAAGTTAAAACTGTGCCCCTTAAAAATGTTACAGCAGTAGTGTGATGCTTAGTTCTAAAAAATTATCTATAGCTTTTGAAGAAAGATTTTAAATCTAGACATTTTGTGTTTTTAAAATTTATAGACTTCACTGACTAATTTAGGGAAAATTAGGTGACTGTTTCAGAGAATCATAATATACTGGAACTCTGTCTGTGAAGGATCCAGTCAGTTAGCTCCCTTAAATACACCTGTCCCTACAGTATGGAGTGAAATATTTGCAAACTGCATAGAACAAAAGACTAATGTATAGAATCTATAAGTAATTTAATAAGAAAAAAGCAGACAAAGGATATGAATAGGCACTTCTCAAAGGAAGACATAAAAGCAGCCAACAAACATGCAAAAAATAGTTCATCATACCTAATCATCAGAGAGATGTAAATCAAAACCGCAATGTGATACCATCTCACACCAATCAGAATCACTATTACTGAAAAGTCAAAAAATGACAGATGTTGTCGAAGTCGTAGAGAAAGGGGAACTCTTGTATACTGTTAGTGGGAATGCAAATTAGTTCAGCCCGTGAGGAAACCAGTTTGGAGATGTCTCAAAGAACTAATAATAGAATTATACCATTTGAGTCAGCAACCCCATTACTGGGTATATACCGAAAGGAAAATAAATTATTCTACCAAAAAGACACCTCTAAGCATATGTTTATTGCAGAACTATTCACAGTAGCAAAGACATGGAATCAAAGCAAGTGCTCATGAATCTTGGATTGGATAAGGAAATGAGGTAATGATGCACCATGCAATAGTATACAGCTATAAAAAAGAATGAAGTAACGTCCGCTGCAGCAACATGGATGCAGCAGAAGGCCAGTATCCTGAGAAAATTAAAATAGATAAAAAAACCAAATACCATATGTTCTAACTTACAAGTGGGAGCTAACCACTGGGCGCATGTGGAAACACAGATGAGAACAATAAACACTGAGAATTCCAAAAGAGAGGAAGAAGGAAGCGGGGGACAAGCATTGAAAAACTACTTATCAGGTATCATGTACATTACTTGGGCAGGGGATTATTAAGCGCCCAAACTGCAACATCATGCACTATACCTATGTTACAAATAGGCACATGTTCTCCCTGAATCTAAAATAAAAATAATGAAATGCTTTGTGGTACAATATATATTATATTATTAGATGAGATATATATATATGTTGTCTACAGCTGAGGTTTCTTTTCTTAAAACTCAGAACCTTCCAATATATCATGATACTCTGTTTTGAAAAAATCAATTTCTTAGGCTACTAGAATTTAATCAGTAGACAGTCTTTGTTTGGAATCACTTTTGAATAATATTTACAATTTCCTCATGAACATGAAAACCTGTATTCTTTCTTTACCCTAAACCTTATATACCTAAATATGAACTTGTCCTCCTACAAAATCTCTTCATTTCCAACTTTCCAGTTCAGTTAAGTTATTCTCCAAGTTACCAGCTTTCAGAGTCTGGTGTTATCATTGACCTCTTAATCATTTGTTGTTGTCCACAAACAGTTATCAATTCTTGTTAATTCCTCTTTGCAGATATCCCTTGAATATGTCCCTTCATTTCCATCATCAGCATTGCTGCTTCAAGACCATCTAGACTATTATAATATGGTCTCACAGGCTGTACCTGCTGCCAGTGCCTCTATTCCACACTCAATGACCTGGCTAGCTGTCCTGAAACACCACTTTGATTATGTCACTCCATTGTTTTCAAGAAGATTAGTAGCTTGCGAGATTAAGCTCAAATCTGAACCTCTGAATACACAGAATTTTTTTTCTTTTTGCCTACCCCAATCCTTCATTTTAAACCTCATTAAAATGTCACCTCTTCTGTGAATCCTTCTAAAACAATTTCAGTTTATGGTGATTATCTTTTGAGTTTCTGCAACATGTATTACCTGTGCCATTCACTTAAAAGTGTATTATATACTGCTTTGTGGCATTTACATAACACCGTATTGAATCTTCTCTTATATTTTTGATTGCTGCTTAAACTCTTATGCATTGTCTTATTTCCTTTGTTTTATTTTAAAATCCGTGAAGGCAAGAATATGTATTTTCTGTCTCCTGAGTGAATTTATTGTAAAGCTAATGAGGCTCATGCTTCAGGGCTCACTTGCATGGATCCCTTCTAAGATTCTGTGTCTAACTGTGTCACAATTCTGTATTTATTTTTTTTCAGAGTTCTCCCAAATTGTGTAAACTTCTGGCCCCACAAACCCTGACTCCGGCCCTGAATGGCAATGATGGCTAACAATGTTCATTGCGTGCTAACTGTTGGGATGGTTTTGCTGTACTACAGTATTTCTGTTTGGCTGCAGATAGAAAGAACACCCCTCCCCAACCCTACCACGGCTCTAGTATAATTATGTTAATCTCCAAATTTATAATAAAAAATATAGAAATCCAGCAGAAGCAAAGGCACATAAGGCAAGAGAAAATATAGGATTTCTCAGAGCAGCTTCCTTTGGTCCCGCAGTCTTGGCAGTGACACAATTACAGCCAGGCTCAGTCATGAAGGCTCTGAGAAGCTGAATACTTTGTTATATCACTCCTCTTTATGTTTGGGATTTATGCTATCATCCAAGAAAATCTTCTACTAGCAATAATATGTCCTCAAGGAGAAGTATTTGAAGACATCTGCATTTTTCTGGCTCTCAAGTCAAAGGAAGCATCAGAAGGTCAGAAGCTTAAGGAGGGATAGGGAAACAGAAACACATCAGTACCCAGGATGCCCTGAGCAGGATTTCTGTCCCCAGCTTGGTAGCATTCTAGCAAGTGCTTTACACTTGTTCCTTTAATCCTCATGGCAATCCTGTGAGAGAGGCATGGATGTTTCTGTAGGTAGCTAGTTAGGTATGAGCAGAGTATACACACAAGGAGTGTTGGGCCACCATGAGGTGATGGACGGGAGGTTGTTAACTGTCTCTCTAAAGAAATAATTAGTCACAGCTGACACCAGGGAAAGGCCAGTTCCTAATAGATAGAAAACACCTGAAACTAGCAATCAGCAGCTTCCAATAAGATCTCAGGAGTGGGGAGAAGTAATGCAGTATCCCGGAAGTATGCCAATGTATAAAGCTCCAAGTCAAGAGGTCAAGCTGCACACTTGGTCTTTCAAGTCTCCTGCTTGGTCCTCTTCCAAAGGTAACTTCTTTCCTTTCATTACTGCTCTGAAACTTGCTTTGGTCTTTCCTTTTGCCTTATACCCCTCAGTCAAACGCTTTCTTCTGAGTAGGCGATAACTGAGGTTGCTGCAGACTTGTATGGATAACTATAATACCACTGCTAACATGGCGACTACTACCATTTGGCAAATAAGGATGCAGAGGCTCAGAGAAGTTCGTTATCTTGCCTAAGATCACTTAGTGGGTAAGTAATAGAGCTGGTACTCAAAGCCAGATTATCTGATTTTAGCACTAGAACTCTTAGCCACTGTGCAAGACTCTGGGACGTGAATAAAGCTCCTGACTACAGTGATAACAGTAGAGTCTTTTGTATTATCTTTTTAAAAAAAACTTTTTGAAATCCCCTTCTTATTTATTTATATTCCTCAACTGAGTTGTTTGACTTTAGCTTTGAAAAATGTGCTGAGAGAAAACAAAGCTTTCATGGTGAAAAAAGTTTGGAAAACACTGCAAATTCTATTTGTCCTGTGGAGGATCACTGAGTATTAGCATAATAATAACTCCAAAATCTTTCAGAAAAGAAATGTCTGATTTTATTAACCCAATGTATCCAAACATACTTGGCCACTGTAATTTTTTTATTATTATTTTTATTTATTTATTTATTTTTTGAGACAGAGTCTCACTCTGTTGCCCAGGCTGGAGTGCAGTGGTGTGATCTCGGCTCACTGCAAGCTCCACCTCCCAGGTTCACGCCATTCTACTGCCTCAGCCTCCTGAGTAGCTGGGACTACAGGCACCCGCCACCACACCCAGCTAATTTTTTTGTATTTTTAGTAGAGACGGGGTTTCACTGTGTTAGCCAGGATGGTCTCAATCTCCTGACCTCGTGATCCACTCGCCTCATCCTCCCAAAGTGCTGGGATTACAGGCGTCAGCCACTGCGCCTGGCCTGACCACTGTAATTTTTAACATAATAGTAATACCAATAACAACAATGGCAACTACTATTTTTTGAATACTCTTTGAATCTTGTGATATAGATACCATTTTTATCCCTGTTTCATAGATCAGAAAACTGAGACATAAAACAATGAAGAAATATGTCCAAGGACACATAAGTGGTGGGGGCATAATTTGAACTCACCTTCTTTGCACCTAGAGCCCTCACTGGTAACTACTATTCTAAACTACTTCCCATATTTAATGCCTATTATTTGTAGAAATTCTGTGGAATTAACGTTTCCGGGAAATCACTTTGAGAAACAATTGGAGTAGAGTATTTTGTATAGACAGCAGATAAGTTGCTTTTACTTTTTTTTTTTTTTTTTGAAGATTGTGTCTTGCTCTGTCGCCCAGGCTGGAGTGCGATGGCGTGATTTCAGCTCATTGCAATGCCCGCCTCCTGAGTTCAAGCAATTCTGCTTCAGCCTCCCGAGTAGCTGCGATTACAGGTGCCCACCACCATGCCTGGCTAATTTTTGTATTGTTAGTAGAGATGAGGTTTCACTATGTTGGCCAGGCTGGTCACAAGCTCCTGACCTCAGGTTATCCACCTGCCTTAGCCTCCCAAAGTGCTGGGATTACAGGCATGTGCCACCGTGCCTGACTGCTTTTACTTTTAATATTCACAAGGTCCTGAGGATATTACATTGCATTTTCTATAAATCATTTTCACTAGGATTGAATATAAAAATTTCCTTCTATAAGGTACTAGACTTCCCTTCTTCAGAGTGTGACCCTTTACAAATGTTTACGTTCTTAAGTTTTTCTGAATTAAATCTCTTACTATAATAATTGTTTTTTTATTTGCAATTGTTGAGTCATTTTTTTTTTGAACCACAGGACTAAGGAGCACCTTGAGGTAGAACTCTGTAAATTCTCTTGTAAAGTATACTTAAAGGTGCTCTCTGCTTTTGACTAGCTTTCTAAATAGTTTTTAAAAATCAGTAAACCCTCATTCTATTTGATTTGCAAAATATGCATGAATCCCATCCGTATTTATTATTTTAGACATCGTGCAAAGTTCGAATCATTAGAGGGACTACGCATTTCCTCTGAAATGCGAAATCACACATAAGGTGGAGATTATGATGTTTCCTTAAGGCTGACCCACTTCCTGATTTAGGTTCATCATGATGATTCCTTTTCATGAAACTAGTCTCATGGATCTCAAAACTGTGTAGATTTTAGTGTAGGTGCGATTTCCAGTGATTTTTAGGATAGTTATGAGCCCGATTTAACTCCATTAAATAAGTTCTATGCACACACACCCCACCCCACCCCTTATGCTTTATAATCTCTGCCTATGAGTCAACAAGCAAGCAAAGTTTAGCAGATAATTTCCTAATGAGAGAAATTCCGAGCTCCAAAGCCTTTATTGTAAACTTCAAAAGCTTAAAGTTTAAAGTGATATATTCAGCTCTGTCTGGCTACCATCCATTTCTATTCAAAATCCATACAAGGTTAATAATATGACTCTCTGACCTTCATTGTGCTTTAACATTTCCTCTGGCATTTGACGAATAAACGCTATTGACACCTGGAAAGATGGATGAAAGATGTATTCTCAGTCAAGAAGTATGATTTGCAGATGCATTGCATAGTTATAGCTTTAAAGAAAGAAATAATTCTTTAGATAGTCATTTTGGATAGTTAAATACAATTTCACCACATTTAGAAAGTGCTTACCACATCTCAGCATATTTGAATCACTGTGAATTCTGCCTGTTGAAAATGGTGTACTGGACTTCTTTTCTATAACAGACAGTCATCTAAGAATGTTCTTTGCCTCCTCAAATTAACCTCACCCACAGATTTTTCTCTCTTTTGTTCCTTAAGGTGTTTATTCATTCTGTCCTCTTCTCATAAGGCTTGCTATGTGATTTTCTAACATGTAATGAATTAACAAATTCATTTAGGTACAGCTGAGTCACTTAACCTATAATTGAAAAAAATAGCGTGTGTCTTTTTATCCTTTAATGATGAAAGGAAATAATATACATGGTAAAACGTTTCAAAAATAATAAAAGATACACACATATAAAAGTCATGTAACATTACTACTCAGGTAAAGTCACTATTCACTTTTGAATGTACAACCAGGTGTCTCCATTGATGTCTCAAAGGCCGAATATGGTCAGCAGATTTTTTTTTTTGTAAGCTTACACTGTGCTTTTACAATTTTGAATTTAAGCGCTTATACTCAGAGTGTTTCTCACAGTCACAATGCATGCTTAGTCTCTTGTATATTTTGAACATGAGATCCCTAGGATCATAGACAGCATATTTTTTTGCTGTACATTATCATATTATTGTAGAAAATAAGCAGAAGCAATCAGCATTAGATTCTTTCAGCCTCAAGTCCCAAATTCCTAGTCAGATAATTTGCTTCCCATCGCATTCCTCTCTAAGGAGAAAAAGGGCAAGTAGCAAGGAGAACTACCATGCTATCTTGGCTTTGTCATCACTAACATTGCCGAGATGCTTCATTAATTTGGATGTGTACATATGAACTTTTGTGCATCTGTCAAGCAGTTCTGATCCTCATTTCTTTAATTGAAGCAAAGTGTGAGATGATAAAATAAACCAACCAATGAGGCATTTTAAAGCATTGTACTATTATTGCCAAGTCATGTTCATGAAACCCAGGGTCTGCTTATTGCAAAATCATTTGTTTTAGATAACAACATGACTGACACTGATGTAATGCTTACTCTGTGTCAAATACTGTTCTGAGCACTGTCCACATTTTAAATCTGTTAACGAGTCTATAATCTATTTTATAGATGAGAAAACATGTGCCTCACAATGAGCAAGTGGCAGGGCCTAAATATGAATCAAGGCAGTCTGGCTTCAGAATATGTGCTTTTTAAAATCCGCATGCACTACTGCCTGTGTTGTTAACTTAATAATTATATTAACTTGAGTTGGTAAGATAATTTCTTTAAAATAAATTAGTCATTTTCAGCGTTCTTTCTAATTGTGTGGAAATTCACATCTCAAAGAGGAGAAAGTTTTAATAAGTAAAACCCAAATTTTTGCAATTTTAATCATACAAATGTATAAAATATTAAAAACAGAAAACAAAAATAGTGCCCATATTTGAAACTCTTGAGTATGCATAAGACTTGAAATATTTTGATTTATAAACTTATTCTGTACCTTTAGATATTTTGTAACTAAGTAAAATAGAAAATCTCCTGTGTGCAATGGAATTCTTTTCATTAACAGTGAAAGAAATACAACTCATAAAAAACAGGCTTGTTGGCTTAGGTTTTTAAGAACATCAGAGGTGAACTAGGCCGCCTGCCTCAGACCTGCATGAATCCCAAAATCAGAGTGATGTAAACGGGCATTTCTCCCTTGCTCTGTACCCTTCTCACACTCCCATGCCTTACCTCCCTTTCATCTCTATGTCTCTTCCACATCTGTGTGTGTCTGTCTTAATTTATTCTTTTTTGTAGTAGGGTTGAGGGAGCTGACTTGGGTAGATGAAAATTTGCACCAGTGCTAGCTAAGCCACCTTAGAGGAAACAAATATTTTTTTTCTCCTATTGCAGCATGTAAAGATAAGGAGTCTGTGAATCACAGAGTTGGAAGGGGGAGGAGCTGTTAGTTCTCCAAGGCACTGACGGCTCTGAGGAAAAGGGAGAAATATTAGCTAGGAGAGAGAAGTGACTGGTGTCCATTATACCTCATTACATATAGTACCTTCATAATATAATTCTTAAACATAAAATCCTTATGGGTTATTCAGGTGCCTCATGTTTTGTTTCTTCTTTTCTGTCAGGAACTCTGCCTTTTGGAGTACTGAATTGAAAAACAATCAAGCGTGGATAAATCACTTTTCTTATACATCAGGAATACTAAAATATGTTTTAGGAAGATAAGCTTGAAATTATTGACATTTTAATTTCTTCTGTTAAAAACATTTCTCTTGTGTAGTCCCAGAGATTGATAAGAAATTCAAGAATTAATCATTTTTTATTTTTAAATTTCTTATGTGTTAAGACTTCTGGGTGGTAACAGATATGCTTAATTAACTCACAATATATGGCTAATTGGAATATTTTGTTACTTAGATTGTAAAGGTAAGCATTTTAATGTAAGTAGTTAGTGCCATAAAGATACGAGTGATCTGATCTTTCCGAGGCAAGATTCTGGAAGGAAACAGAATATCTAGCTATATTTTAAGCTATATCCTGCTTTATTTAATTTTAATAGAGCATTATTTCACATAGTTTCTAATTGTCAAAATAAAAGTTTGTTATAGAAAATAAAATCCTTTTTATGTAAAAATGTCTTGATTACTGATTCATTTATTTAAAACACCTTGTTCCATTGTTATTTTAGGCACTGGAGATATAGCAATTGGAAAAAAAATTGGGTAAAAGTCCTTTCCTCCTGGTACTTTTATTCAATGAATTTATAGTGCATAAATTATAATATGAATAGTCATATAATTAACATCATATTATAGATACTATGTGATTGATTTACAAATAACATTTATTGAGGATTTACTATATCCAGGCTATTTAAAGCATCTTACACATATTGTCACATTTTGTCTTTACCTGGGAGGAAAGTATCATTATTTTGTCCTTTTTACAGGTGAGGAAACTTTAGGTATAAAACTTTAGGTATACTCAGTTTATATATACTCAGTTTAGGTATATATACTAAATGGCAGAGCAAGGATTCAAATACAGATTTGTCTCACTTAGAAGTTCACACTCTTGGCCGGGCGTGGTGGCTCAAGCCTGTAATCCCAGCACTTTGGGAGGCCAAGACGGGCGGATCATGAGGTCAGGAGATCGAGACCATCCTGGCTAACACAATGAAACCCCGTCTCTACTAAAAAAAATACAAAAAACTTGCCAGGCGAGGTGGCGGGCGCCTGTAGTCCCAGCTACTAGGGAGGCTGAGGCAGGAGAATGGCGTAAACCCGGGAGGCGGAGCTTGCAGTGAGCTGAGATCCGGCCACTGCACTTCAGCCTGGGCGACAGAGTGAGACTCCGTCTCAACAACAACAACAAAAAGTTCACACTCTTAACTATAATACCATGTTACTTTCAGTGCCCAGAGTATTGGCAGGCACACAGTAGAGACTGATAAATGATTGTTGAATAGAAGTATTTTGGAGCCCCACTGAAAACAATGACATTGTGTTAGGCACTAGAGATGGTGCAAAGATGAGTGTAGCATAGTCTTTGCCTTATTTGCTTTAATTAAACTTATAAATAAACTGGAGGGAGCTGTTAACTAAGGTGTTTGTAAAGTGACAGAATCTAGGGCAGGCAAAAATATAAGTACGGCAAAAGTCAACCAACAGCATGTTATAAATTAGGGTGTTAAATTACTCCATGACTATAACATGAATCAATCAAGGAGTCTAAAACTGCTATTATAAATGATAAATGAAAGATTTTCTATTCCAATTACATTAATCTCAAAGCCATAGTTCTACTTTTATACTTTGAATCTGGAGTCCGTTCTCTAGATTCTCAAAGATTTTGTTTGTAAGATGTGGTTATTTTGTTTTTTAAAAAGAGTAGGAACATGTGAAACTTGGTATTATATTTTATTTTTATTATTTATTTTTTGAGATAGAGTTTCTCTCTGTTGCCCAGGCTGGAGTGCAGTGGCATGATCTTGGTTCACTGCAACCTCTACCTCCTAGGTTCAAGGGAACCTCGTGCCTCCGCTTCCCGAATAGCTGGGACTACAGGCATGCACCACCACACCTAGCTAATTTTGGTAGTTTTAGTAGAGACAGGGTTTTGCCAAGTTGGCCAGGCTGGTCTCGAACTCTTGACCTCAGGTTATCCACCCACCTCCATCTCCCAAAGTGCTGGTGTGAGCCACTCTGTCCGACAAAACTCGGTATTATATAAAAATTATCTTTAAAGCAATTTTTTTTTGTAATTATTAAGACTTGTTTCCCAGTAATCTAGTCCTTGGCCATAAATTACTTGGTTCTGACTGGGTGTGGTGGCTCATGCCTGTAATCCCACCACTTTGGGAGACCAAGGCAGGAGACTCGCTTGAGCCCAGGAGTTGGAGACCAGGCTGGGCAACATAGTGGGATCCTGTGTATTCAAAAAATAATTTAAAAAAATTAACCAGGTGTGGTGGCACATGCCTGTGGTCCCAGCTACTAGGAAGGCTGAGGTGGGAGGATTGCTTGAGCCTAGGAGGTTGAGGCTGCATTGAACTGTGGTTGCACCATTGCACTCCAGCCTGGGCGACAGAGCAAGAACCTGTCTCAGAAAAATTTTAAAAATAAAAATAAAAAATAAAATAGTTCTAAAAGTTGTCTTTCTTTGCTCCTTTTTGCCTTACTCCCTCCTGTCATTTCAACCTGCCTCCCATTTTCTTGCCTTCCTCCCAACTTTCGTTTTCCTACTTAGCATAGAACCATAAAACATTAGAGCTGGAAGAGACTTTCCATATATTCAAAACTTTTATTTGGTTCAGAAATCTCTCCTTCCATACCAGTGGTGGAGTCCATTATTCAACCTTTGTTGGAAAAGAAAATCTCATGTTGGAAGTACAATATCTTCTAAAGAATGTTATTATTAGAAAGTCATTTCTTATATTTGAGACTCCCTCCTTTGTATTTGTTGTGTTGTTCCTAGTTTTGTCCTTTAGATTAACAAAACAAGTTTTATTTCTCATCTGTGTAATAAGTGTGGCTAAAACCTAATCACAGGGCCACATCTAGCTGCAACGAAGGCGTGCTGAAAATATCACCTCTAGCAGTCATGGGCCAGCTAAATCCAGTAGTATCTGTAATTAAAAGGTAGCAGGAGAGAGCAGATACTGGTGAACAATCAGGAACGCTTCATGCAGAAAAGAGGAAAACAAGTGAAACATGAACATCATTTGCTGTGTTCTTTCATATGATAGTTGATTAGGTGTGGCTACAGGAGAGGCTCAGGGAAACAAAGTTTATTATACAGATATGTCTCAACTTAATATAAGGCTGACAAATCTATCCTAAGTTGAAAATAATGTAAGTTGAAAGTGAAAGTGCATCTTCACACTGAACATGTCACTCTTGCACCATCACAATGTTGAAAAACCATTAAGTGTAACCATCCTAAAATGGGGACCATTTGTACCCACGGGCCCTAGAAATTGGAAGCAAGGCCATATGGGAAAGCATCAGCTTTAATCAGGATGCAAAAGGGACAGGAGCCAGGGGAGAGCCTGGGCCATGGCTTTTGCTGGTGCAGGAAACAGGGTAGGTAAACAGTTTAGGACTGGGAAGTTTGAAAAATTTTGGCAGCCTCTAAACTATGAGATAGGGGCTATCCTTAGTTCCGTAGTACCTGGCCTTGGGTTGTTTATAGCAGAGGAATATTGCTTCCTGGGGTATATCGATAGAGAAGATATGGCTCTGGATTGGTTACTTTGCATCTCAAAGGCACGCTCCCAGCTGGGCCCTTTGCTATCTCTAATAACTGGCTAGTTTCTGGACAGGCAGTCTTTCCCAGCCAGAAAGTCTTTTCTAAGATGCCAAAAACATCCTAATATACAGAAAGTAAAAAATATAAACCATATACATCAGTGTAGGAAGTTAAAAACTTTAGGTCAAATAGTACTACATTATAAATGACAAATAATTGAATTTAAAGATGAAAGGTATTAAAATTCTGTAATTTAATTTTCTTATGCTACCAGCTTTGAACACTACTGATTTAATGTTAATTTTAAAGCATTATTGGGAATCCTAATTCTTAAGAGACGTTTCTAAGATATTCATTCTTTAACTTTTTTGATGAGGCAATTTAGTTTCTAACCTTATAAATATGACACCTGTCAGGTATGTACTTAATGCAGACTTTGGTTGAAATGCACGTATCTCTTGTGTGAAAGGCAGTAAATTGGGTAGATGCTGGTACATTTACATCTCTGACAATTTGTGAGTAGAATGCATTAGTGTATTATGTACACTGTGTTAAATGTTATTAACGTGAATCCAAACAGCTGGTCCTGAAATTGATGTTCTTTTATCTGATAATTAACTTTCCCTATTATTGAAGAGCTGAAAATTTAAATGAAGTTCAGATTTATGGACTTTTTTTTTTTTTTTTTTTTTTTTTTTTGAGACAGAGTCTCGCTCTGTCGCCCAGGCTGGAGTGCAGTGGCGCCACCTCCACTCACTGCAAGCTCCGCCTCCCAGGTTCAAGCCATTCTCCTGCCTCAGCCTCCCGTATAGCTGGGACTACAGGCACCCGCCACCACGCTCAGATAATTTTTTCGTATTTTTTTAGTAGAGACGGAGTTTCACCGTGTTAGCCAGGATGGTCTGGATCTCCTGACCTCGTGATCCGCCCGTCTCGGCCTCCCAAAGTGCTGGGATTACAGGCGTGAGCCACCGCGCCCGGCCTGGACATTGTTTAGCACACTTTTTATAGTAAGTTTTTTAAAAAGCGGGAAAATGTATATAATCTATGCAAATGGAAAAGACAAATCCCTTCCTTTAAAATCTGTAAAAACACGCTCTGTGTCCCACCGTTACTGGTTCTCAATTTCTGTCAGTTAATAGCCACTATTTTCCAAGAATAAGCTACTAGAAAATCATGAATAAAATTATATAAAAAATAAAAATTGGATGACATTTTAACTTGAAAATACTTGAGCTACTGGCCTAATTTCATCTCTATCATTATGATTCTTTTCTGTTTGCTTAGGCACAGATAGCACCTAGTTCTACTGCTCTGCCATGGTGAAGCATTTGCAGTGAGTAATACAAATCAATATTAAATTGATTTAATCATTATGCTACAATTACTATATCTTGAAATGCAGGTTTAAATGTTTTTGGGAATTCACATGAATATATACTTGTTTTTAAACTTTGACTTTCTCCTCTAAAGTTCTGGGAAAAGGAAACAAAATAAGAGAGCTCAAGGACTTGAGAGGGCTGTATCTGTGAGGCTAATATTTTTTTAATGAACCCCTGGTTTGGATGGTTTATGAGTGGGTCCTTCATAAGACTTATTGCTTATATGTGCTCTTGCACACTGGATTTAGTAATGATAACTGCTCTTCTGGGAACAGAATTTCTTCTACTCAGCTTCCTAAAAGGACAGCAGAGAATAGTGTATTATTTGTTGGAAAATCTTATATAAACTGAGGACACTTTCAACAATGTAGAAGCATAAATTGTTTTAAAAAGTGAAGTATTTCAAAATGACTGAGAAGCACAGAAAATAATGACACTTACCGCCTAGAATTAACTCTCACCACCCGAATTTGTCAGATATTAAAAAATAAATCATTATAGACACACCAAAAGCTCACTTCTTAATCCTTTTCTTTTCCTTCCTTTCTTCTCTTTTCCTACTTTTTCATTTTTTTCTACTTTCACTACTAAAGTTGGTCTGTATTATTTCCGTAGTATTTTCACACCTTTCAATATGTGTATTCATAAAAGACATATTTTATATATTTTGAAAGTTTTTAAAATGATATATTCTTGTTAATTAATTGAAAAAAGCAATTAAGATATTTTTGTAAATGACAATATGAGGCATATATAGTCAGTCATATAGGTTTAGATATATAAATTATATAAATATGGCAGAAGTCAAATATTTTGCAAAGTCATATATTTTGCAATGGCTCATTTTAAGTGCCGTATTTTGTTTCAATACATAGAACTCATATGTTCCTCAAGTGGTGGACAATTAGGTTATTTCCATAGTTTTTAAAAGCAATTTTATTTTTAAAAATTATTTTACAAACACACATGGTTTAGAAGATCAACTGCAGGGCTCATGAGTAAATGGAGCACTATTTGCCCCATTATTCCTCACTCTAGTCTTGTTCCCTCACAGGCAACTGCTTTTAAGAGTTCTTTTGGTATTTACTTTGTTACTTATTTATGAATCATATACAGACACTGGCCTTTCCTAATTCATCAAGCAAAAGTCTTATCTACTCACCTCCTCTTATAGTGGTTGAGGATTTAGCTCTTTTTTCATCACCTTCTCCCCTTACTCCATCCTTTCAGAACACTCACATCACAAATTTTAGTTAAATTATCAGTGTTTATGCTATGCTTTAAAAATTTTGTCCACTACAGAGGTGAGAAGTATATTTAATAACATGTTCTTTAACACACTTTCTTCTAAAGGTTATAATTGCCTTATTTTTTCATTTGCCTAGTTTTCTATTTGCCTGTAATTTTTTCCCCAAATCTTCCCTCACATTTGTCATAAACCTATTAATAATTTTTTACAAATGCTCAAACCCAGTTTCAAATATTCTGTTGGTTTTATTTTTTCCCTATAGCTCTTAATCCACTTGCTAGGCTTTGGATTGGCTGCTTGCCACCTTGCCGGTCAGCTGCACAGGGGCCCCTCAGGAGCTTCTCTGTAGCACTTACTGTGTTGGAGCTCCTGTTTGTTGGATAGTTATCTTTCTTAGTTACTCCCATGATTTTCTGAAGCATAAAATCCAGAATCTTCTTAGGCAAGGGGTGTGAATTGTCCAGTTTCTAACTATTCTGTGTCTGAAAATGTCCGCTGAAGTTGATAGTCATCTTTCCTCACCATCTTAATGACAGTCCTCCATGGTCTTCTAGTTTCTGTTATTATTGATGAGACATTCAATTCTTTTACTTATTTTTTTAATGCATTATTTTGTTTCTTCTTTTGAAAACTTTTCCTGTGTTTTCTTTATCCCTGTTACACTAGGATTTTAGATACTTTAAACTTATATGAATCTCTTTTCATTCATAGTATTGGCTACACTACAAACTCTTTACTGTAGAGTCTCATGTCCTTTACCTCTGGAAAATTTTTCTTCTAATATTTAACTTTCTTCTTTCTATTTTGTTTGTTTGGAACTCTTTAATTGTATGATGTTGGACTATGTGGATGATTCTCTCTCTCTCTCTCTCTCTGTTTTAATTTACCTCATTTTCCATCCCTTTGTGACTTTATATCATTTTCCATGAGATTTCCTGGACTTCATTTTTCAAATTTACATGTTTAAAATTTTTTTCTGGGAATAAAAATTTAATTTCCAAAAGCTATTATCTATTCCATGAATGTGCACTTTAAAAACAACAATACCCAACAATTTTTTTCTGTGTCTGCCACACCTCTTCTCATCTTTTAGCAGATGTGAGGACTACTAATACATTTTAAGTTTTCTTCTGCTATTTCTATTGTTCTATTTTCTCTGCGTTCTGTGTCTATGCTTGATCTTGTTCTTGCCATTTATATGAGAGGTTTTCTTCAAATGCTTGGTGGTTCTTGACTATTTTGATATTAGAAGCTCTGAGTGGCTTTTTTTTTTTTTTAATTGGGAGACCTTCAGTAATAATTTGCTGTAAGTATATTCTCTACGGCTGTTCTAATTAGAGAAGAATTCATTAGCCTACTTTCTGGGTGGTTTTCCTTCAGGATTATGAACAGCACAAAAATTGGGGCTGGAGTTTCTATCATTCAGTGTATAGACTTATTTAATCAACTACATTCCATCTATTTTCACCTCCAATACCGTCTCTGCCTAGTATGACTAGATCAAGAGCCCTCTGGTTGAATTCTCTGAAGAACAAACCTCTGGTTTCCTGCCTGGGTAATAGATACCTCTGGCTGCTTGGGTTTAAGAAGAACTCTACCGGCATAACGACTGTTTCTTTCAGATAAACTCCTGGCTTCAGCCATGAGATTTACTCATGTCTTTAAATTGTCTGTTGTCTTCCCAAGGCCTGAGCCTTTCAGAGATTCTGTAGGGCAAATTAACCTGCTTTTTACTGCTCTCTCCCTTTACATACACTCAATGTTTCATGATTTCTGCTGCTCTAGATCAACAAATTACCTTTCTTCCATCTAGTTTCTGAAAAGTTATTGACATACTTCTTCTGCCAAGTTTTTCCTTGTCCTAAAACAAAGAGAAATAAAATACTATGAATACGATATTTGGGCCATGTGTTTATAATCTCAATTTTATAAAAGAGAAGTACTTAAGTAAATTTTTATTGATTTAATCTCAAGTAAATTAAAAGGCAAAAGCTGGAGGCGGAGCAAGATGGCCGAATAGGAGCAGCTCCAGTCTTCAACTCCCAGCGCCAGCGACACAGAAGACCGGTGATTTCGGCATTTTCAACTGAGGTACTGGGTTCATCTCACTGGGGAGTGCCGGACGATCGGTACTGGTCAG
>NC_037672.1:126239325-126307741 GCF_003255815.1 Theropithecus gelada
TTGGGAGTTATACCTGATGTAAATGACGAGTTGATGGGTGCAGCACACCAACAAGGCACAAGTATACATATGTAACAAACCTGCACGTTATGCACATGTACCCTACAACTTACAGTATAATAATAATAAATAAATTAAAAAAAAATAAATAAATAAAAAAAAAATAAAAAAAATAAAAAAAAAATAAAAAAAAAAAAAGGCAAAAGCTGTAGTGTTGGGGAGTTCACCCAGGCCAGTGACTTTAGAGCTCAGGGTTCAGTACTGAAATTACCACTCACTGGCCTTGGACCTTTTTCAGACTTGGGTTCCTCATTGTAAAATGGGGATCACCAACCCTGCAGGGCTTCCAGGAAGACTGGATGAGTTAATGCATATAAAATGGCACTTTTTTTTTTTTTTAAAGACAGAATCTCCCTCTTTCACCCAGGCTGGAACGCAGTGGCGCAATCTCGGCTTACTGCGAGCTCCGCCTCTCGCCATTCTCCTGCCTCTGCTTCCCGAGTAGCTGGAACTGCAGGCGCCCGCCACCACACCCGGCTAATTTTTTCTATTTTTAGTAGAGACGGGGTTTCACCGTGTTAGCCAGGATGGTCTCGATCTCCTGACCTCGTGATTCGCCTGCCTCGGCCTCCCAAAGTGTTGGGATTACAGGTGTGAGCCATTGCGCCTGGCCAAAATGGCACATTTTTAAACTGTACTTTATATTGTCCTTGAAAGCTAAGGCAATACAAAATCTAGATATGTAACATCTAACCTAAATCGATACTTAATATGTGTCACAAGTCTCTCACATCAGTGCTTCGCAAACAAATCACCATGGAGTCTTGTTAAAATGCAGATTCTGATTCAATAAATCTGAGTTGGGGCTGGAGATCTTATGTTACTAATAAGCTCCCATGTGATGCTTACCTGCAGACAATACTTTGAATAAAAAGGCTTTAGACTGACTTATTTTAATATTGTTCTAACTGAGTTTTTGTCAGAATGGAATGGCAGGCATTATTAAAACAGCAACTGAAAGTATTAGATATATAAAAAAGGAATGACAGGCAATTGGAAATCTGAATTATCTAGCGAGCACTTGTATTGTGTAGGACTTTGTTGTCGATTGAAATAAGATTCACATTGTTTCAGCACCAGGTACAGAGGTGGCAAAGATGAAATGTTGAATTGCTATGAAGGGGAAAAAGTCACTGCCCACTCCTGGGTCCTCTCAATATCAGAGAGAGAGACATATGATCTCTCTGGCAGGGCCAGAGTTGCTCCTATAAAAATCAAGGTGATGAGACCTGTGACTCCCTCTATTTTTATCTCAGTCCTCTACAAATACACCAGTAAAAGTGTCACAAAAATAGTATAAATATCTTTGTCAGTGTATGAAAATTTGTGTTAAAAAGAAATTCCTTTAAAAGTATCTGATAGTTTATGACATTATTAACTACTCATAATCAACAACCAGATGCTTTTTACTGACAAACTTTGATTAGTTTTTAAAAGGTTGCCCTTGAGGTAAATGGGTTTTCATATTTAAGGGACTAGGTTCACGTTTCAGTGGCTGTTTTTACTTATTAAGAAAAGAAGAAACAATTGAACGATATATTCCTCTTTTTTCTAATACATATGTCCATTCTCATGCTGCTAATGAAGACATACCTGAGACTGGGTAATATATAGAGGAAAGAGGTTTAATTGACTCACAGTTCCACAAGGCTGGGGAGGCCTCAGGAAACTTATATTCGCTGTGGAAGGTGAAGCAAACATGTCCTTTTTCACATAATGACAGGAAGGAGAAGTGCCAAGCAAAAGGGGGAAAAGCCCTTTATAAAACCATCAGATCTTGTGAGAACTCACTCACTATCACAAGAACAGCATGAGGGTAACTGCCTCCATGATTAAATTGCCTCCCACTGGGTCCCTTCCCACAACACGTGGAGATTATGGGAACTACAATTCAAGGTGAGATTTGGGTGGGAACTTAGAGCTAAACCATATCAACATATGACTTAAACTTTGTTGTAGTCTTATATGATAAAAAGGCCAAGATTGGAGTTTTGATCCATGCATTGACCAGTTATCCCTGTGTGTTCTGTAACTATAGATTACAATCTTAACTTTTGCCAGTGTTTTACCTGTGTATTCTATTGGTTTCAGTTTCCAAAAAATAAGGAAGCAAAAAAACAACCAGAAGCTCACAGCATAAAGTTGCTGACAGTAGTAGAAATATAGGATTTAGGAGCTAAAATAATGACCTGTCCGTATAAAAGATAATAAACTGTTAAAGAGTTCTTTTCCAGCTCTAGATATGGAATTCTCACCATAGGACCACCTCGAAGAAGAGATAGTCTCATCGCTGGAACTTACAAAAGGTTGCACATTCTATTACAGAGGCTTCCTTTATTTTTGTGTTGTTTTTTAAGTTTTGGAGGAAGGGGAAATGACAGAAGTAACTAAGGTCTGTTGGCATTTTGTTTAAGAAAAAAATATGGAAGATTTTTTGAATCAGTGAACATTTGCAATATTGATCTTATGTTGTAAAATATTTTCAGTAGTGTTACAAAGTGGTAGTAGAAAAGTAAATAATGCCTAAGGGTTTGCCATAAAAAAGAAAGTAGCCAAGAAGATGATAATCTTAAGAGAAATGGTAGGACATCCTAAAAATGGACTTAGCTATTGAGTCTTCTAGGTCAGCACTGCCCAAATAGAAATTTTTGTGGAAATGACAGAAAATGTTCTGTATGTGTCCTGTCCAAAATGGTAGCCATTGGCCACATGTGGCTTTGGAGTACTTAAAATGTGGCTATTGCAACTGACAAACTGGATTCTTTTATTTAATTCTAATTAATTCAAATTTAAATTTAAATAGCCAAGATGTGGTTAATGGCTACCATATTGAAATATAATTGTGGTTTTTCAATTTTTAATGTGTTTGAGAAGAGAGAAAAACAACTAGCATATGTAGTAAAGAATCAATATATGTATTGACTGAGAACTACTTAATATAAAGATATACCACTGGTTTAAAAATCATTAAAATATACATATGTGAATGTATATATATGTATGCATATATAATATGATTAAAATTTAACATATTTACACTAAACTACATAATATAAAGGTAATTTATTAATATTACATTAAAGTCATAATGTAAATATTACATTAATTAAAGTCAGCAATATTGCTGACTTTAATGTCATTAGTATGTATATACTTATTGATTCATAACAGATTATATTTGATAAGAAAAAACATATATATTAAAGTCAACTCTAGAATATGTGGTTATCATAATATTAATGAAAATCAATGAGTATTTTCAGATTGTGGTGATCCTACACACATTTATCACTGTCTATCAATAATTACTCTTATTTCTCAGAGTAATTAGAATAGAGAAAAGAACAGAGGGAAAGACAGAGGGAAAGACCCATTGAAACAATAATTGTGTCTCTTAGGAGACAGGATTGCATGACCAAAGTGTGAATTAAGGATAAAAGAAGAAAAGAAACAATTCTTGAAATTTATTCTTTTGAGTATTTTGAGTTGGGATGAACCAGAATTGACAAATTGATGCCTGCTTTCTCTAAAGAGAAATTGTTTTGTGCAGCAGAGTTTCAAAACTAAAAATGTATTAATTAGTGATTAAAATCCTTATAAAGTAAGACTAAAGCAGTTGAAGTAGATTTTTTCCACAAGGAAGATGATGGGCACTGGAGTCGAAGGGATTCAGGTTCAAATCCCAGCTCTGTTGCTTTCTTCCTGTGTGATTTTGGATGAGTGACCCTGCCCTACTAATGCTCGGTTTCCTTACCTGTGAATTATAGAGAATGAAAATATTCCCTCAATAGGTTTGCAGAGAGGATGAAAAGAGAAATGAATGTCAGACACTTAATATAATGTTTAATAAATAGTGTAAGTCCTCAAATGGTAGTTAATATTAAACTTTGCTGAAATACTGATAAATTAGAAGAAAGAGAGCATTTCAAGTTCCATGGACCTGTTTCAAGAATGCTAATGAAATCATAACCTAGAAAATACTGAAGAGAAGGCAATACCACCCAAATATATGTGAATGGAGGTATGGAAAAGTCTGAGAGAAAAGCGTGAAACTTAGGAATTTGAAATGAGGAAATTATTAAAGAAGATGTGAACCTTCTGAGAAACATAATTGAAGTGGAGAAAAAGCTGCTTAAAAAATTCAAGTTTTATGCAGTAGTAATGAAGCCTGAATTTATGGGAAATAGAAACACTGAAACTACTTGCTTGTAGAATGCCCAAGTGTTTGTAGGTTTTCTAGGAACAAGGCAAAGATAAAATAAGAATCCACAATGATCATGAGGTCATACATACAAAAGGGATAAACTCCAAAAGAGACTTATCTGAAGGTTTTTCCCATACTATAATATCTTAGTAATGAAAGAAGCAGTTTTTGAGAAGTGGAAAAACAATTAGAAATCACTAAGATGCTTATATATGCTTGATATCCGCTATATAAAAAGCCCTCTAATCCATCTTCAAAGTGTTCTCCTGAATCTTTTCCTGTTTGATTTCTAACAGGAAAACTATACATGCAGTTCTGTTTTCTTCGATGTGTTTGTTTCTTAAATCTTCGTAGTCTGTTTTTTAAAAATTAAAAAAATTTAAAACCACTTAATATGTACTACATTCAAAATGCTGTACATATTTAATGTATACAATTTGAGTTTGGAAAGAAGTACACACCCAGGTTTGTATTTTGGTTTTTATTTACTGAAGTTATTTTGGTCAACAGATTTAATAAAATCTCTCATTCTTTCAGATTTCTATGTAGTATGTGACACTGATGATCATTTCTCTGTTCCTAAGATTATTTTTAGGATTCTCCTACTTCTCCACTGACTATTCCTTCTGGAACTCATTTTCTCTTCTCTGGGTCCTCTAAATATGTCTTTTCTCTGTTTTTCCTTTCAGATCTCTTTTCTTTCCATTCTATACTATGACTATCTGATCCTATCTCATGCTTTCAACCTTTATTTCTATTCATATTTATCCCAAACCTACATCTTTGGGTCTAAGCTCTCTCCAGAATCACAGCCCTAACTTTCTAATAATGCTTATTGAATGTCTACAACTGGTGCCCTGCAACTCAAAGTTAACATTCCTGAAAGTAATTTGTAAATTTCCGGTTTTGGGTTGTGCCTTCCCTGTTTCTAAAATTGTACCACTATTTTCTAAATCAGGCAGACAAGAAACTTTTGCCGTCTTTGATTCTTCCATCTCTGTTGCCCCTCATATCGAATCAGTTGCCATGTTTTGTAATTTCAGAATTTTGCTATAAAGCAGTCTGTGAAACAGTACAAATGGCCACTGTGTGGAATTACCATAGACTGAACCAAACTTAGCAAATAGTGATTAGAAGGTCCATTAGAACCCTAGCCATTCCCTAATAGTAGGCCAGTTGAAGCGGCATTGTTGTCTGGGGTAAATACCTGAAATTCGCGGTCTCACGGCCACGGAAAACTAGGACGCGAACACACAGAGAGTGAGGTTCAGTGCGGGAGTTTCACAGGTGAATGAAAGAGAACAGCTCCCTCTGCTGCAGAGAGAGGGGTCCCAGAGAAATGAGTTGCCGCTTCCGTGGTGGAAGGCAGTGGGTTTTAGAGATGAGCTTGAGGAGGCAGTGTTTGATTTACATGGGGCGCGAAAGATTGGTCGGACCAGGTGTGCCGTTTCATAAGGTATGAGAAACTGGTTAGGGCTAGGTGTGCCATTTGTATAGTTTGTGAAAAAACTGGCCACCCCACCCTAATATTTTATTATACAGATGGGTTCTTTACGTTGGACGGTGCAATGTCGCCTGCTTCTTTACCGTACACGTGGTGACAAAGAAAAGGGAAGATGGAGCCTGTATGTTGAACATACCTGGCTTGCAGGTAGCCCTTTTCTGTTGGCATAGCTGCTGGCATTCCCCTGTGTGAGCTTCTAGCTTGCTTATCTATGTCTGCAGTTCCATTTTTTTCAGGCTGCTCTTTGTTAGAAAAGAAATTATTTGGGGCTGCTTTTTGTTAAAAGAGAAATTCCACCAAGGACTCTGTTGCCCTTAATATCGTCCTAAGTAATTTCTTTCCAACTCCTGTGTCACAGTTATGCAAGAAAATAGGTTTTGGAAATAAAGCATGGCTTGATTTTTAAAGTAGTAAATGATGGAAAATGAAAACAAGAATGGGCCATGAGCCCAGCCAATGGGGGCAATTCACATTATTCCTAATCTCTTGACAACTGTAGTGTGTAAGTCATGTCTTCAAAGTAAGTTTTCTGTATAGCTTTATTAGTGTTTCATAGATAACAACCTCCCTATGAATATTTTTGAATACCCCAACAGACTTCAAGCAGGTACTACTTAGATATGAATGAGACAAGAGAAAAAATTAGTTAAAAATTGCAGATAAGATTTTAATTTGATTTTTCCTCAGCTATAAGCCTTTTAAGATATAGTAGAAAGGAAAAGATTTGAAGAGCAAACTGGGTCTTCTGAGTGGCCCAAATAATGTGCAGTATTGTATTTTGTCACCTTCTTGCTTTTTATAATTAGAGGCTTCATTTTGTCAGCTGCTTTCTTAAGCCATGCTTCTTAGCATCTTAAGGTTAGGTTCTGGTCACTTTTTGTTTGTTTGTTTTATTTTTAACTCCCACCTCTTACACAGAGGATTGATAACAACATAGTAAGGCCCATTTATACAATATATTTTTTTTAAAGAAAAATAAAGAAAATGGATTTTTGCACCTTGCCTTACTGACAAGTTTGTAAATTGCCAATCTTTGCTCTTTTCTCTCCCTTCCAATTTTTCATGGTGGTAATTAAGGACTGTAAATTTCACTTTATCATTTGTGTTAGGAATAGTAGCATAAATCATAGTAATAGCACCGTTTATTTCAGTAATGCCAGCCTGCCTGCAAATCATTTGTAAATTGGTTCCATGGATGTACCTCTATCAAATTAATCAAAAAAACCACCTGCATACATTTCCTGAGCTTATTTGAAAGGCTTAGTAACAGTGAGGAAGAAAGACCATTGCTGACCTTTCCATTTTTATTTATTTATAAGTTCTGAGTGGCTCATGCATATGTTTTCATTTTGAACCCTGGCTAATATCTAGCCGAGAATTTTATGTAATACCTTTAAACATTTTTTGAAACGCAGGCTGAGATTTGTGTCACAAATAATATGCCTGCCAGATGGTCCTACTGTGTTTCATACACAGTAATCATAATGCTCTATTGAACATAAAATTATATGTCATTTGTGAATTTATGGGAAGTAATGCTTTTGTGTTGGCAAAAGATTTTCCAAATGAGCATAATAGTTTTCAATATTGGGAAGTTAGGCAAGAGTCACTTATGTTTTTCCCTTGTACCCAGAAAGTTGATAGCAGTGTGATGTTCTGAATATGGAAGACACGAGAGAATCTTTCCTTCTATGCTTTGCTTAGATGCCTACCTGTGCTCTCTGGAGCAATAGCTAAGACAATTCCAGTTCATATGAGGCTGCCTCCAGTATACTGTTTATATAACATCTTGGACTCTGTCCTGGATATGTATGTTCCTTTTGGGGACCTCCTGGCATACAAACCTCATGCCCAGCTGGCTTCTTACTTGTTGGTCCTACCCTAAGAAGAGGAAGGAGAATTTAAATTTAGTAATGACTTACTCCTAGTCTTACCTCTAGTCAAACATTTTTAGGAAAAAAACAAGGGTACTTATTTTAATTTTGCATTCGGAATTACAAATCTGAGGCAAAATCAGGTTTTCGAGGTCTCAGAGAAAAAAAATAATTACAACATATAACTTTACGTTTTTATGTACATCTTCTCCTTATTTCTGTTTCTGGTATATAACTTTAAGAAATAATGATCTGAATCTAAATTCTGTATTTCATTGGTTTTATTTATTGTAGAGTCTTCGAGTTTAGCATGAAAAATCAGAAAAGCCTATAGGGAACTGAACTTTCATAAGCAGCCTGCTCTTACATCTAATTAAGAAGATAATGACAAGTTTCCTTTAAATTCTTAATAGTTATATCTAGTTTCATTCTCTATATATTATTTACTGTAGTCTCTGTGCTATTTAATAGATAATATTGAAGACTTCACACTTAGGAAGTTGAAATAGTCTTTTAAGCAAATCCACTCACTATTTTTTTTTCTAGTCCTCTTCCTGTATATTCTTGTAAGTAATTGGCAATAACTTACTTTGAAGGATTTATTTTATTAGAAAAAGAAAAGACGAGAGCAGTAGATTGCCTTGAATCTTACTATCCTCTAAAGAAGTTAGTCTAAATATTTTACTTCTATGTAGCAAAATCAGAGAGCCCTAAAGTAAGTTTGATACATTTTGAAACACTGTTGAATAATTGTTTCAGTAACCATTATATAATTTAGTCCTAAGTACAGATGCAATAATTCTCATGGAGAAAAAGCTTTGGAAAACAATGGATTAAAATGCTAAGATATTAAGCAGAGATTTTAAAGAGTGACAGTTTTTATTAATATAGACTCTCCCATGTGTGGTTGAAGCTAGTGTTAAAAACATTTGAGGTTGAGTGCAGTGGCTCATGTCTGTAATCCCAGCACTTGGGAAGGCTAAGGTGGGAAGACTGCTTGAGCCAAGGAGTTTAAGACCAGCTTGGGCAACATAATGAGACCCTATCTCTAAAAATAATTAAACGTTAGCCAGACATGGTGGTATGCACCTGAGATCCCAGCTATTCAGGAGGCTGAGGCAGGAGAATTGCGTGGGTGCAGAAAGTTGAGGCTGCAGTGAGCAATGGTTGTGCCATTGTACTCCAGCCTGGGCAACAGAGTGAAAACATGTCTCAAAAAAAAAAAAAAAAAAAAAAAGATCTGAAAGGACATCCACAGAATACATAACTGTTGGTTTATTTATAGATCCGTATTTGAATAAATATATGTGTATTTGTAAATACATATAGATTAAAGGTGCTTTCATTGTCTGGTGTTACAGTAATCCATTTTACTACATTAATGTGGGAGAGAATAAATTAAAATATATTAGCCGTAAAGAATTTTTTTAGCCTATTGGGCTTACTCTGTGCATGAGACTTTGAAATATTTTGTAAGTTCTTAGGTAAAAGCCATAAAATTAAATGTTGAAAACCATCACATTTCATTTAACAACAAACCTGTGATTAACTGATAATCAAGTTCTCAAAGATGGTGGAATAAATGATCTTTCCCTTCACCTCTGTCCTCTTCTAAAATAAATCGTCTCCAAATTGCCAACAAGCATGAGAAATTTCTAGCTAAAGACCTTTCTTTCTCTAAGGCTCTGAAAAGAAGGGCTCGGAGTGAAAAGTGCCATAAATACAATAGTAAGTGCATTCTACCAAGAATAAATAAAAATTGCAAAGCCTGACAGTGAAGAATACAGAGAGGAATTCAAGTGACTAAACCTCAAATAAAGGATTATCCTTGTTTGTGAAGAATCTATTCCAGTAAGAAAATCAATCTAGGGGTCTCTGCATACAAAAGCATTTGGGACTTTTTTTAAACTGTAAAGAAACTGCAGCTGAGACCAGTCATTCTAACTGGGCAGTGGTCTCCCAACAGGTTTTCAGGCATCTGAAATGGACATCTGCCTTGGCCTTTTTCTGTACAGTTATTAGGTCCTGACTATATTTATTCAGAGAGCAGCAGTCCTAAATCAATGATACCCACACTGTCATTAAAATAAATTTGGTACTATATTTTTTACAGCTCTATTAACTTTACCATTTGACTTTCTACTTTGGAAAAGTGGAGAAATAAAGAAAATTGAAGACTGTGAGTATATTGTTTGTTAAGTGGATGCCAACTACATTAAAATCGCATGAACAGTAATGGAGGTAGCAGAAACAAAGTGACAGATTTAACACTACTGTCTATTTAAGTGTCAAACAGAGTTAAGTGATTTGCTGAATTCTTAGCATGGTTTGGTGCCATAGAACTGTAACAGCTAGCATACAACACTGAAAATTAGACACTGAAAATTAGAGCACAATATTGTCTTAATATGTGGGAAAAGGTAGATGCACTTGAGTATCAAGCAAATTGCTACTGAAAGTGGTAGGTTTCTAGATGAAAAATGGGTTTGATTAATAAAAACAAAATGATTGAAATGTATTTATTCGTTCACTCATTCTTGCATTCATTCATTTATCAAGTATTTTTGAGTACCTGTTATGAGCCTGACTCTATGTTAGAGGCAGAGGATACAAAGTCACGGAATATGTGGTCTGTGCTCTCCTGGAGATTTCACTCTAATAACATGTATTCATTTGTTCAAAATGTTTTATTAATTTAGTGTATTAGTTCATTCTCACACTGCTATAAAGAAATACCAGAGACTGAGTAATTTGTAAAGGAAAGAGTTTTAATTGACTCACAGTTCCACATGGTTGGGGAGGCCTCAGGAAACTTACAATCATAGCAGAAGGGGAAGCAGGCACATCTTACATGGCGACAGGAGAGAGGGAGAAATTGGAGGGGGAAGAGTCCCTTATAAAATCAGCAGATCTTGTGAGAACTCCCTCACTATCATGAGAACAGCATGGGGAAAACCACTCCCATGAACCAATCACCTCCCACCAGGTCCCTCCCTTGACATGTGGGGATTACGATTTGATGAGATTTGGGAAGGGACACAGAGCCAAACCATATCAGTTAGTCAATGTTTATTGGATTTATGACAAACAATATTTCTCCAAATGTTTTGAATATATTATTCTTTTATACATACTTTAAATACCTCTGCTTCTATTTGGTAATACAAAAACAAAGGCAAGACAAAACACCAAATAACATGAAGCCATGCTAGTACGCAGGGAGTCTACAGAATAAGGACACTTCCTTCACTCTAATAGGAAAAAAATATATTTTCCTTCTATGTTAAGGGCTGTACCTTTTCTACTAGAGTGGCTTTTTGACTCAGAGGTTTATAGATATACTTATGTTCCCTGTGAAATATGTCACGTTGTTAATAAACTAATACATTTCAAATTTTTAGCTAAGGTAATAATTCTATAGGGCAATATTATACATAGTTAAGTAAATGAGAAGAATTCATTCCCTAAGTGAGAAAGATTACAATTCTTCCCAAGAGAATTGTGAATATTATTGTTTAGAAAATAGGCCATTGAAATGTGTTGAAGTCATCAATGTCAACGTTCAACTTTTCTTGCATAGGTTCACCTGTGTTTTGTATTACAAGTTCTACTCTGGGTAAGCACTCTCGCATTATATGAAGCTTGATATTTAGAAAGGTTTATAGACTCATTCATTCATTCAACGAATATTTTGTGAGCACCTACCATATGTAGTATGTTGTTGTGATGCCTGGGGTTATAAGTGTGAACAAGACAATCAAAGCTCCTGCCTTCAAGGAGCTCACATTTCAGGGAAAATCTAGACAAAAGGTGCAGGTAGAAAAATCAGTGATTCTGTCTCACACAATGAGCTACCTTTAGGAAATAAAACATTGTAGTATGAGACTCAATAATTCATACATTTACTCTTTCAACAGATACGTAGTGTGCTCCTACTGTTTGCAAGACACAGTTCTAGGTATTGGATCTTCCCTTAATCTTCAAATTCAGAAGATGTTAAATGCATTCCAGAAATTTGTTTTTTACAAGTACATTGTGTGAGTTTACAATCAGAAAACTTTTTTGAAATTACCTCTTTAATCAATTTCTTTTGACTGTAAATTATCCTACCTGGACTTGTGATAAGAACGATGTAGCAGAAAATTCAGAGCAGGAAGCACACTGTGATCATGGCTTTCTTTATTTGTTGCTGACTGATAGAAAACTATTGTGATCTTAACTAGACAAACTGATGGCCAAGATGATGTTTCAGAGGAAACAATGAAGAGCCTCTCTTAGATTCTCACTGAAATGAAAAGCAGCTTACTTTTCCAAGAAACTGCAGGAATGACTCAGGTAGTGCCAAAGCTTTTCTCAAAAAGCAACTCTGGTTCTACTCAAATACTTAAATAAGCACTTTAAAATTACAGAATTATTCACTATAAACCTTACAGATATTTGCCTGGAAGGTTTTTGAGGGTTCCTAATGTGGCTCCTGAACCATGTTTAGTTTATTCGAATTAAAAAAATTAAACCATTGCTACAGTCTAGTAGATAAAACTAGGATTTGAGAGGATAGGCAGTGGGTTGATGACGTTGCAGTTTGGGGAAAGAATGGAGCTATCCTTTGTCATAATAACATGAATGACACATTGGTTTCTTCCTACAGCTACTATATGTAGTCTTTTGCATCACTACTCATAGCAAGATTTAAAGAATTTAGCAGCAAAAATCCATATTTTTAGAGGAAGAAGAAGGGATGGGGGAGCAAAGAACATAGAAATAGTTACTTTAATCTATGACTTAATGCATTTACAATCTTTTTAATGACTTGTTCTTCTGCCTAATATAACAGGAAGGGTACTTGACAGTCACTTTAGGGAGCAAGAAGGAAGTTGTGAAGAATTAAGAGTATTAAATGAAGCATACTTATTGTAGGATTCCCTGTGACTAGGTGCTTCAAAGATACTTATTTATTCATTCATTCCTTGGCCTGTTGCTCATTCCATTATTCAACCAAACTTAGGCACGCCAGACAAAGGATACATGCTGATGTACAAAGCAAACATAATCTCTGACCTCTTAGAATTATATTCTTCTCAAGCAGAAGGGAATATAGCACATGACAAATAAAAAGGTTATTCAGCTGGATGACTTATTGTTATAGCCTGTGTCTGGACATCAATTGGTTTTTCTCCAGTGCTTTCAGCAAATCAAAAATAGCATCCCGTTCTTCTTTTGGTAAATTGGTAAAATAATTTAAGATGCCATTGTGGGAGGCTGAGGCGGGCAGATTACTTGAGGCCAGGAGTTTGAGACCAGCCTGGCCAACATGGTGAAACCTCAAATCTACTAAAAAAAAAAAAAATAAGCCGGGCATGGTAGCGTGCACCTAGTCCCAGGTACTCCCAGGTACTCAGGAGGCTGAGGCATAAGAATCACTTGCCCCCGGGAGGTGGAAGTTGCAGTGAGCCAAGATCACAACACTGCACTCCAGCCTGGGTGACAGAGCAAGATGCTCTCTCAAAAATAACTAACTAACTAACTAAATAAATAAAAGAATTTAAGATGCTTGCTTTAGGTATTCTGCTGATACTCAAGATTCTCTTCTGAATGTACCTGAGATTATAAACTCTATAAGGGCAAGGATTTTGCTTCTGTTGACCACAAATATCCAGTTCCATGTGACAGTCATATAATAAATACTTGCTGAATAACAACCTGGGGGTTTATATAATCAGGAATTGATTTCAGTTTCTTGGCACAGAAGCAAGTGGAGTGATGAGAGGAAAAATAATGTCTGATTTAGATCATAACACTTGTTGGAACTTGATGGACTCAGATCTTTATAAAATGATCTTTTTATGAAACCTGTTTTTGGAAAAATTAACTCCCTAACCAGTGATGCTTGGTTCTTATGATTCTCTTATCATCTTAGAATGAATTGAGAAATTCTAGCCATAATGGAGAATTCTTTTGAATTACTGTTTTGAAAGGAGGTCGAGCTAGTTATTCAAGTTTGTCCTGGCAGCAGGATGATATGTGGGATTTTAATTATTTGATGATGGACCTTCTATTTAAAAAGTTATCTTTCTTAAAAAAAATCTAAAGGAGACAACTATTAGCAGCTCTGTGGAGTTACACAGAGTTAGCTTCGGAGCCTTCCTGGGTGAAATTCCTTGCATACTTCCTTCTCTAGATGCAGAATACACTGTTAGTGAGAAATGACTATGATCCGCATATTGTGTTTATCAGAGACCATAGATTTTAGTTTATGGGTCTCTTCATAGAAGTTGTAAGTTGTACTGTGGACAACATTATTATACAAGTTCCTGGACAAATTTTAAAAATTAAGTTGTCCTGATCTCTGAGGGAGTGAAGTTGGAAGACCAGAGATTATAATTTGGCTCTCTATCACTACTGTTTTCCAAATGGGTAATTTTTAGAATGGGAATGTCAATTATTCTAGTTTACTTCAGTTAAGATTAGATTCTTCATTAGGGTTGACAGGATCTGCTTTGGGAACAGGAGAGGAAAGTCTATGGCAAGATAATCTGAATAAAGACCTTCAATATTCTGTTTGGAACAGAGATGGTTTTAAAGTCCTATCCCTTTTGTTATATTAAAGGTTATATTATAAAATTAATACGGAGATGAACAGCTTCAAAAGGTAAAAATTGATATCAGCAAAAAAAATTGTTAAATGTTCAAATTTGAATAAAATAGTGAAATAATGTTTGATGAATGAGTGAATAAGACCAATATAAAAATATGATTAGCTTCTGAAAGCATGAGAAAGAATAAAATTAAACCAAGCAGCTAGGGGCATATAAGACCCCTTAGTTATTGCCTACATAGATCGAGTTTCTTGAGCTAAGGTGGCTGCTTAACAGGACTCCAGAATCTGGGTTTGCCCTGCAGGGATCAGTGTGGATATTAACAATTGTAATAAAGTTAGGACCAATGAGCAAACAAAGCAGTTTCAGTTGCTTTTCTGTAGTACACCAAGCATGAAGAACCAATACCCAGATCAGCAGTATCATTATGACTCTTTTAAAAATTAGTTATTTGCATAAATCAGATCTGACATTTTGTTTTATAACAGACCATAATACTTTAATATTTTTACAAGTGGGGCTATTTCTCAATGGCTTTATTAATATATATTTAACCTAGGAACCATGACTGACAAGCTTGCTTTCCAAAACAATTATATAATTTTTGTTTGATTTAATCCTTGGTTCCATTTATTTAATGCATGCTATCTGCTACCTTTAAGTTATACAGTTTTGATTATTTTCCCCTAAGAAAGAGAGAGCTGAACTTAATTTAAAGTCAACATTACTTGGAACCAGTGAAATGGGATTGTATTTCTTCCTTGGGAATATTTTTTACTTGGTATTGACATGATGAATTCGTATGCAATTCATGAATCTGGGATTGGAAGTATTTATGAAGCCCTTTATTCAATACTACATGAAGAGATTGAGGATGGACAATGTCCTAATACATGAGTATGCAACAAGAATTTGATTACATATTTACTTTTAGTTTTTAGCTACCTTGGGTTGTGAGAGGGAACATAAGAGCCTTAACAACACTTCTTAAGTTTTTTTACTATCTAAAAAAGACCTTTATTTTGTTTCTGGTATTAGAAATAAGGGATTCTATTCACAAATAAGTGAGATTTTAACCAAATTTATTCTAAAACATTTTCTGCTTATACGATTGATATAAAATAATAGTAACTGAAAATGCCAACGGCCAATTGTAGACTATTTAAACTTTTTAAAATGTAGGATTAAATATACTAAGTAATCTTTCTTGTATATTTACATTATTTTCTCAGTCTTCCATAACCTCAGCTGAAAATCCAAATGTAAAAAATTCATGCTATACTTTTAAATAGCATCTCTCATGTATTATATTTTATGAATACAGTATGAAATTTTTTGGTTTGATACATGCTCATTTCAAAATTTGCACATTTTTTGAGAGATGCTTTAAACTACACCATTTTACACAGTACCTAAATATTTAAGGTATGTACATATAAAACTGTAATATGTAAGTATATATGCTCTCTATATGCATCTCTGACTATATCGATACACATGCATATACACACATATAATATTTTTATGCAGCATAGGTGAATTGTTTTCAGTATGTTTATTTAAACTATTTTTATACTTTTATCTTTTAAAAACTCTATCATTTGGATTAACTCCCAGCTAATTGGAAATGAATCTACATAGCAGTCAATTTGAATCAAATTCCTTCAAGCTATTTAAGGTCCTCTGTACGAGACTGCAAGATTCCTATTTGCTTTAATGGATAGTATTAATAACATTGCTGCTGGCTGCAAAAGTTCATATACTTTGAAAATCTATAGTTAAAGCTCATCTATAAGAGTGTGGTATGAATGAAGTACTTAATTAGTATATAGTACTACTATATGAATTGAGTCAGCATGTTTTATAGTAATGAGGAGCTCAGAAAAACTGTAAATAGGACATGAGAGTATATTTTCATTATTACATATTGAACCTTAGAGTTGGACCATCTTGACATGTCTTAACATGTAAATTCAATAAACTACTTTATAACCTTTTTCAGGTATGATTTGAATTTAAAAATATATGTGTATGTATGTATTATAAATATATATAAATTAAGTATATATTTATCGATAATTAGCATAGAATGGTTTCTTGCTCTTTAATATTGTGGCAAGGTCTGTACACTTTTGCATTAAAAAAATATAAATGATATATGTTTTAAAATAACAGATTTATGTATAAACTTTAAAGCACATGTTTTTCTTTTAAGTTTTTCTAGTATTTAATGAATACAAAAAAACATGACTGTGTATTTAATGCTTATAGTTGAATTGTTTTCAATGTGACCTTAAGCCATCACCTTGAGTATTTTAAACCTTTCAATCTGAAGTGGATTATGGGAGATGATTGGCAGCAGCGAGACTCAGAACTATGGAGGGAGCTTTGTTGTGATCCTTTACCTTCCGACAACACGGGTTATAACTCACAAAGAATGGCACTTAAATAGAACTCCATGTACCACCACCTTTTGGCCACACTTGGATGGCTGCAGTAAAATCTTTGCCTGCTACCACTGTAAGCGATCCAACAACAATGCCAAAAATAAATCATTTACATGAATTTTACTCTTTATGTTTTACTACATAATGATTCTTCTAACAAATGATGAAGAGAAAATAATTGTTTAGGTGCTTCTTTCCCATCAACTCATCCTTCCTGGCACATTTTCTGTTCCCTGAAATAGTTCTTTGGAAAATCAGGGAAGAGCTTGTGATGTTTCTGTTAAAATGCCAGTGATACATTGCACCATGCTGAGACCTGATCTAGAAAAATGAGCTGCTGCAAATTTGCCCTAGGGACATTTCAGTACCATGCAAATACTTGCAGGAGAATATTAGAGCTCCTATTCAATGCTACACTTTAATATATTATCTAATTTCTAAATGTGACAACTTTCCTGGTAGGGACAGCATGCAGACCATCTGTCAGAATGAACGCTAACTTAGCCTGAAAGACCCTGAACAATATGGGTTTAGGGAACTGGAGTAAATCTATTAGGCATAATCAGGTTGGGGACTCATAGAGTTCAAGGGTGTTGGGTGTGTTAGAGGTGTATCGAGTTGTCTTTCTCCAGCTACCAACATGTAAAATGACTTTCTGAAAAACCACTTTATTTATGGTGGTAGCAACAGTCAATTTTGAAGCCATCCATTTCAAGTTTCTTTTCACACTGGTCTTTGAACTGGGGTGGCCAGAAAGAGAACAGGATAATAGCATCAAGCAATAATTATTGTTGGGCAAAAATTCTTAGGTTGCCCTGTCAGAGAAGTGGAATCTGATCCTGAGAAATTTGCTGTCCTCATGTCTACCTCCTTGAAAATGGTTTACATTATTTATAAATGAACCCCTTGTTTAGCTAAAACTTGTTTAAACAGCACAGTGTAGTTCTAATCTTGTGGCAGAATCATAATCAGTTCTGGAGATGGCAAAAAGTGAAGATTCTTAACAAAACAAATAAGTAATGACAACTGCAAACAAACAGACATACCAGAAAACCTCAAGATAATTTATTGAATAACTTCACTTGAAAACTTATGTGAAGAACTGAAGTCCTTAAAGAATGAATAAAAAATGAATTCTATTATTTTGGAGCACTTAGTGTTATAGGCCAGTCCTGTTATACATCTTAAAACTACCAACACTTCAGATTTAAGTTTGAAAACATATTATAGATTAAATACATGGTGCAGTGAAATTTAAATGTGAAATCATCCCTTCTGGACCACCATCCTTCCTAACTAGAGTGAAAATAGCACATTGTTATGTCCCAATTCATCAAAATTCAGTTTTCAGGTATTTTAGTGATTGAATCTGCCTGGCAAGAGGCCATCCATTTCATACAAAGGTTTCTCAGTAGGGTTGCCTTGTCATACATTTCTGTAAATGGGAGTTTGGAAACTTTAAATGAAAGAGTGTGTAAAGTTTTCTTTGCTGAGTGTTATTAACTGAGGGACTCTGGATTAATTTAGCACCCAGGTCTGTTCTTTCAGCCATAAGCCATGCTGTCAGGGAAACTTAATTACACTTTAAGTGGGATGCAAATGAGTTGTGACACAACATCATTTCACATGAAAGGTTCATTACTTACATTAACTTGCACAATGCTCACTCCTAAGCCTAGGACTCATTACAATATTCCTGGGATTATATTTTTTAAACATAGTTAAATGCAAGTGGGGTTTTAACTTTTAATAACTGTTTCTTTCTTAGTATTGAAGACTACAAATGTTCACTTTATTAAATGATTATGAATTGAACTACCAGATACTTGAACATATGAAGGCTTCTGGGGAAAAAAAAAAGTGTTCTATGTGTCAGCTCCATAGCAAATTTTCAGTACCAGATTATTCTTTGTTTAAATTGTAAATTTGCAATTAAATTTACATTTTAAGTTATGTTATGATTTATAAATACTATTGTATTTATAATGGGATCATTAAATCAACCTAGTTAACATATCCCTCACCTCAAATACTTAACATTTTATGTCATAAGAACATTTGAAATGTACTCTTAGCAATTATGAAATGTAGAGTACTCATATTAACTACATTCATCAAGTTGTGCAATAGAACTGAAAAAAATTCCACATTTCTCTTGGATAACTGAAATTTTGTACCCTTTGACCATCATCTACCCCTTTTCCCCTCCCTCCAGCCTTTCTAACCACCATTCTGCTTTCTGCTTCTATGATTTTTTTTTGAGATTCCACATATAACTGAGAATATATAGTATTTGTCTTTCTGTGCCTGGCTTATTTCATTTTCCATAATATCCTTCAATTCCATCCATGTTGTCACAAATGACAGAATTCCATTCTTTTTTAATAATATTCCGTTGTGCATATATACCCTCTTGCCCATTTTAAAATTAGAATTTTTGCTTTCTTAATACTGACTTGTTTTAGCTCCTTCCATATTTTGTATATTAAACCTTTATAGGATATATGGCTTACAAATATTTTCTCCCAATCTGTGGGTTGTCTCTGCACATAGTTAATTGTTTCCTTTGCTACGCAGAAGCTTTCTAATTTGATATATTTCTATTTGTCTACTTTCGCGTTTGTTCCCTGTACTTTTGGGATTAAATCCAAGAAATCATTGCCCAGACTGATGTCGTGTAGTTTTCCCCCACGTTTTCTTCTAGTAGTTTTATAGTTTCTGGTCATATGCTTAAGTACTTAATCTATTTTGAATTGATTTTTGTGTATGGTATGCAACAAGATTTCAATTTTATTATTCTGCATGTGGATATCCAGTTTTACCAGCATCATTTATTGAAGGAACTATCGTTTTCCCATTGCATATTCTTGACACATTTGTTGACAAGCAGTTGATTGTACATGTGTGAGTTCATTTTGGAGCTCACTATTCCGTTTCAGTGGTCAATGTGTCTATTTTTTGGTCAGTACAATGCTGTTTTAATTACTGTAGCTTTGTAGTATACTTTGAAAACAGGTGGTATGATACCATCAGGTTTGTTCTTTTTGCTCATGATTGCCTTGGCTCATTCTGGTTTCTTTGTGGTCCCATATAAATTTTAGGGCTTTTTTTTTCTGGTTCTATGAAAAGTGACATTGGAATTTTTATATGGATTGCATTGAGTCTGTAGACTGCTTTGGGTAGTAGGGACATTTTAATAATATCAATTCTTCTAATCCATAAACATGGTTAACATAAAATGCAATGAAATTTATATACTATCTTGTGCCAGTCCTATAAGTAACTTTTTATCAATAACTTCCTTATACGGCTTAAAATAGAAAATGTAACAAGGTTTAAAATCAGAAGGCTAAGAAATTTTATGCCAGGGCTTTAGGTTTTTCTGAACATCTGTTGGGTGAGGAAATCTACAAATATAAACATATGTAGCACATTTTATATTGATAGATTAAAAACTTGAATGATAGAGATAAATGAGTCATGATTATCTGATGAAGTGTTAGGTTAGATACAAAAATACATTTGGTCCAATTTTGAAAAAACAGATAAATGGTTCTGGAATTGTAAAGGAGAGAGAGTTTACTTTAGATTTATAGTTCTATTATCTAATGTGGGGATGAGAGAGTTTTAGGAAAAATTAGTTGTTTTTTCTTAAAACGTAATCAGTTACCAACATAAATCGAGTGTTTGATAGTTGTTTTCAAGTATATAGATGTTAGAAAAACAATAATGTACTTTTATTGAGTACTTATTATGCTTTTGGCAAAGAGTACTTTGTACACTCATTTAATACACAGAAAACCCTATGAAGCAGGTACTCTATTCTGATTTTACAGATGATAAAACTATAATAAGAAAGAGAGGGCTTAAGCAAGTTGCTCAAAGTCACACAATGAGTGTGAAGGACAGGCTTCAAATCTATTTGGTCTGATTCTAAAGTCCATGATTTTAAACGCTATGGTATACTGCCTAAGGTACATAAAGGTTTATATATGCAGTAAATATATGTATATAATTAATATAATATATAAATTATTACATTTTATAGTATAAATTAATTTAAATTCTAATTTTATACCATCAATTAGCTGTCATTTAAATTTAATTATTATTTAAAAATAGTATTTATGTTTAACAAATTGGTTCATAAATTAATTCAAGAAATTATGTTTATCGACTATAGAAACCTCTTGCACAACTTGGGCAGTATATCATAGTAGTTAAAATCATGAACTTTAGAACTAGACTGGGTAGGTTTGAATCCTGTGCTCTCACAGTGTGAACCCTATGCGTCCTGACTGACATACACATGAATGTGTATATGAAGTTGATGAACAATATTAGCATATTAGAGATGGGAGACATCTTAGGAGACATCTAGTCTACTACTTTCATTTTGTAGAAATCCAGAGAAGTTTATTCAACATGTTGTCATATCTTTTATGTAGCATTTAACACTTCTAAATCTTCTCTTTAAGGGTTATATTTAAAATAATGTTACTCTAATTACTTAAAACAATCATTTTGACTTGCATAGAAATTTTTATTTACCTTCAATTTCAGTATTTGTTGACATTCTATAAGTTCTCAAAGTGCTTCATGATATACAAGGATACAAAAAAGAGACTCTTATTTTCTAAACTAAATCAAAATTTAAAATCCCAATGAAGCAATAGCTTAAGATAAATATGAGAAGAACCACAGGAGTTCTATGGAAAAGATTGAAGATCATATTGAGGGTAATAAAGAGTCCTTTCATAAAGGTGATAGACATTTAAAGAGGCCTTGTAGGATGTGTAGGATGTTGAATATTGAACTTGAGGAGTGGTGGATAAGGGCATGTGGACAGATTAAAGCATAAGCACAGGCTCAGAGGCAGAAAAATATTTGACATTTGGATGGCAAATGCACTCTAGTTTGCTTTACCGTGGCACAGGCTAGGCATGGGAATAGTGGGAAAATGACAAAATAACTGAACTGACTTCTTGAATTTTTGTAGATTGTGACACATGGTAGCCCAATAAAAATCAAGAAAATGTAAGATGAGATGAGTAAGATAAACATTTACATCAATTTTTATTTGTATAAGTTTAAGTACCTTCATAAATGGAGTTAAATAACAGAGCTTTGAAAGCCACCAGATTTTTTATCTTTGGCGTCTGAAAAAAGAAGTTAACAAAGATCTAAGAAAGAACAAGAGCCATTTTCAATGTGACATGAATATAAAGATTTCTCAATGAATCATACATGGAAGATTAAATTTCATTTTTAATAATCCTAAAACTATCTTCAGCATTGAATTGAACATTAAAGATGATAACCAATATTGACATATTAAAATAACTTAGAGGGTTTCATTTTCTACACTTGATCTTAGCCAAAAGGCTGAGAAGCGATGAGGGTTTCATTTTCTGGATGGGGGTTATTAGATAACTCAAGTGGCCTTCAGTTTTTAAATATCTGAAAACACTAGATCAAATATAACAACTATCTATTTAAACGCTCCCAAAAGAATTGGAAAATCTCAAGAGAGATAAACAATGAGGAAAAAATTCCTGGAGCAAAAGGTAATGTGGCAACCACCTTGAAAGGTTGGGGTCGGCGTTGGTTCCATCTCTCAGTAACAAGAATTGGAATTTAACACTCCTTGGGGACGGAAAGTGATGTCGTGGATCTACATGAGTCAGGGAGTTGAAAAAGAAACAGAAAATAAAATGAAAAACGATCAGCACGTTGCAACATCAGTGACTAGATCAAGGGTGAACCAGAAAAATATCTATCCCATGGCACAGGGAGCCAACTTACCTTTTTCAGTTTGAACTGGGAGTTGGTGTGGCAGAATTTTTCCTCTGATAATTTGCAAATATAGGTCTGCCTTCACATTAATTTGGGGCTCAGTTTTACTCTACGTAGGTGATTAATACATTGAGAAATTAAAACATCATCCCAGCTATACTACTGCTAGTAACACTGGGTTGAAGCAACCACAAATAACTTTAGAAGCCAGGTTTCATGGAATTTAGAGCTTTTTAAGGGTACATTGGATGGTTGTTTTTCTTCCTGAAGGAGAGTAGAGATGCAGATTAACTTTAGATTTTGTTAAATCAGTAGGTTATTCATATGGAAACAAAAATGAATCTACAGATTACAACATAAACCAAAACCAATTCCAGGTGTATTAAAGGTCCAAACATGAAAGTGAAACTAAATTCTTTTCAGAAGAAAACATAGAAAAAAAGATTTTTGACATCATGCTAGGGATGGATTTCTTAAGCAAGACTCAGCATCAAAAAGATTAATTTAAATTTAAAAGATTATATTCTATATATCATAAGACACTGTAAACACTGTTGGTGAGAGTACAAATTGGTACAATGACTTTGGAGGGCAATTAAAGCCACATATTGTAAACCTAAAGATGTACATAACCTTAAAACCCAAAAATTCCATTCCTACATGTATAATCTAGGGACACTTCCTTATATGCATACAGGACATACATATAAGAATGTTGAAACATTGTGTGAAAAATTGGAAAAAACTTAGATGTATATCCACAGGAGAATTAATACATAAATTTTGTCATATTAATTCATTAAAATAAAAGGAAATTATGAATTAGAGCCAAATTATAATATAGAAAATCTAAAAATATAACCTTGCATATATATATAACATACATACATATACATGGCATAAGTATAGTATGCAACTATTTTGTAAAGAATAGAAACATGAACAACAACACTTATTATATGCACATACATAGTTTATGTAGTAAAATTATAAAAACATGCTTGTAAATTATAAACACCAAATTTAGGATAATGGCTCTTTCGAGGTAGGGAGAGAGATGAATGGAAATTTTTCTTAAACTAGGTAGTTTATTAAACCTATACTTTTTAATGTGGCTGAAATCTTTCATAATATTAATTAAAGCAACTTAGTAACAACTTAATGCCATAATTTTATTTTATATTTATTTATTTATTTATTTATTTTTTAGTAGAGACAGGGCTTCACCATGTTGGCCAGACTGATTTTGAACTCCTGACCTCAAGCAGTCCACCTGCTTCGGCCTCCCAAAATGCTAGGATTATAGGTGTGAGCCCACCACTCCTGGCCTGGATTCTCTCTTTTTTTTTTTTAATTATACTTTAAGTTCTAGGGTATATGTGCACAACGTGCAGGTTTGTTACATATGTATACATGTGCCATGTTGGTGTGCTGCACCCATTAACTCATCATTTACATTAGTTATATCTCCTAATGCTATCCCTCCCCACTACCCCTCCCCACAACAGGACCCGGTGTGTGATGATCCCCTTCCTGTGTCCAAGTGATCTCATTGTTCAATTCCCACCTATGAGTGAGAACATGTGGTATTTAGTTTTCTGTTCTTGCAATAGTTTGCTGAGAATGATGGTTTCCAGCTGCATCCATGTCCCTACAAAGGACACAAACTCATCCTTTTTATGGCTGCATAGTATTCCATGGTGTATATGTGCCACATTTTCTTAATCCAGTCTGTCACCGATGGACATTTGGGTTGATTCCAAGTCTTTGCTATTGTGAATAGTGCTGCAATAAACATACGTGTGCATGTGTCTTTATAGCAGCATGACTTATAATCCTTTGGGTATATCCCCAGTAATGGGATGGCTGGGTCAAATGGTATTTCTAGTTCTAGATCCTTGAGGAATCGCAACACTGTTTTTCATGATGGTTGAGCTAGTTTACAGTCCCACCAACAGTGTAAAAGTGTTCCTATTTCTCCACATCCTCTCCAGCACCTGTTGTTTCCTGACTTTTTAATGATTGCCATTCTAACTGGAATGAGATGGTATCTCATTGTGGTTTTGATTTGCATTTCTCTGATGGCGAGTGATTACGAGCATTTTTTCATGTGTCTACTGGCTGTATGAATGTCTTCTTTTGAGAAATGTCTGTTCATATCCTTTGCCCACTTTTTGATGGGGTTGTCTGTTTTTTTCTTGTAAATTTGTTTGAGTTCTTTGTAGGTTCTGGATATTAGCCCTTTGTCTGATGAGTAGATTGCAAAAATTTTCTCCCATTCTGTAGGTTGCCTGTCCACTCTGATGGTAGTTTCTTTTGCTGTGCAGAGGCTCTTTAGTTTAATTAGATCCCATTTGTCAATTTTGGCTTTTGTTGCCATTGCTTTTGGTGTTTTAGACATGAAGTCCTTGCCCATGCCTATGTCCTGAATGGTATTACCTAGGTTTTCTTCTAGGGTTTTTATGGTATTAGGTCTAACATTTAAGTCTCTAATCCATCTTGAATTAATTTTCATATAAGGAGTAAGGAAAGGATCCAGTTTCAGCTTTCTACTTATGGCTAGCCAATTTTCCCAGCATCATTTATTAAATAGGGAATCCTTTCCCCACTTCTTGTTTTTGTCAGGTTTGTCAAAGATCAGATGGCTGTAGATGTGTGGTATTATTTCTGAGGGCTCTGTTCTGTTCCATTGGTCTATATCTCTGTTTTGGTACCAGTACCATGCTGTCTTGGTTACTGTAGCCTTGTAGTATAATTTGAAGTCAGGTAGCATGATGCCTCCAGCTTTGTTCTTTTGACTTAGGATTGTCTTGGCAATGTGGGCTCTTTTTTGGTTCCATATGAACTTTAAAGTAGTTTTTTCCAATTCTGTGAAGAAAATCATTGGTAGCTTGATGGGGTGGCATTGAATCTATAAATTACCTTGGGCAGTATGTCCATTTTCACAATATTGATTCTTTTTATCCATGAGCCTGGTATGTTCTTCCATTTGTTTGTGTCCTCTTTTATTTCACTGATCAGTGGTTTGTAGTTCTCCTTGAAGAAGTCCTTTACATCCCTTGTATGTTAGATTCCTAGGTATTTTATTCTCTTTGAAGCTATTGTGAATGGGAGTTCATTCATGATTTGACTCTCTGTTTGTCTGTTACTGGTGTATAAGAATGCCTGTGGGCCGGGCGCGGTGGCTCATGCCTGTAATCCCAGCACTTTGGGAGGTCGAGACGGGCAGATCACGAGGTCAGGAGATCGAGACCATCCTGGCTAACATGGTGAAATCCTGTCTCTACTAAAAATACAAAAAATTAGCCGGGCGTGGCAGTGGGCGCCTGTAGTCCCAGCTACTCGGGAGGCTGAGGCAGGAGAATGGCGTGAACCTGGGAGGGGGAGCTTGCAGTGAGCAGGGATAGTGCAACTGCGCTCCAGCCTGGGCGACAGAGTGAGACTCAATCTCAAAAAAAAAAAAAAAAAAAGACCGCTTGTGATTTTTTGCACATTAATTTTGTATCCTGAGACTTTGCTGAAGTTGCTTATCAGCTTAAGGAGATTTTGGGCTGAGACAATGGGGTTTTCTAAATATACAATCATGCCATCTGCAAACAGGGACAATTTGATTTCTTCTTTTCCTAACTGAATACCCGTTATTTCTTTCCCTTGCCTGATTGCCCTAGCCAGAACTTCCAACACTATGTTGAATAGAAGTGGTGAGAGAGGGCATCCCTGTCTTGTGCCAGTTTTCAAAGGGAATGCTTCCAGTTTTTGCCCATTCAGTATAATATTGGCTGTGGATTTGTCATAAATAGCTCTTATTATTTTGAGATACGTTCCTTCAATACCGAATTTATTGAGAGTTTTTAGCATGAAGGGCTGTTGAATTTTGTCAAAGGCCTTTTCTGCATCTATTGAGATAATCATGTGGTTTTTGTCTTTGGTTCTGTTTATATCCTGGATTACGTTTATTGATTTGCGTATGTTGAACCAGCCTTGCATCCCAGGGATGAAGCCCACTTGATCATGGTGGATTAGCTTTTTGATGTGCTGCTGGATTTTGTTTGCCAGTATTTTATTGAGGATTTTTGCATCGATGTTCATCAGGGATATTGGTCTAAAATTCTCTTTTTTTGTTGTTTCTCTGCCAGGCTTTGGTTTCAGGATGATGTTGGCCTCATAAAATGAGAGGGAGGGAGGATTCCCTCTTTTTCTATAGATTGGAATAGTTTCAGAAGGAATGGTACCAGCTCCTCCTTGTACCTCTGGTAGAATTCGGCTGTGAATCCATCTGGTCCTGGACTTTTTTTTGGTTGGTAGGCTATTAATTATTGCCTCAATTTCAGAGCCTGCTATTGGTCTATTCAGGGATTCAACTTCTTCCTGATTTAGTCTCGGGAGAGTGTAAGAGTCCAGGAAATTAACCATTTCTTCTAGGTTTTCTAGTTTATTTGCATAGAGGTGTTTATAGTATTCTCTGATGGTAGTTTGTATTTCTGTGGGGTCGGTGGTGATATCCCCTTTATCATATTTTATTGAGTCTATTTGATTCTTCTCTCTTTTCTTCTTTATTAGTCTTGCTAGCGGTCTATCAATTTTGTTGATCTTTTTAAAACACCAGCTCCTGGATTCATTGATTTTTTTGGAGAGTTTTTTGTGTCTCTATCTCCTTTGGTTCTGCTCTGATCTTAGTTATTTCTTGCCTTCTGCTAGCTTTCGAATGTGTTTGCTCTTGCTTCTCTAGTTCTTCTAATTGTGATGTTAGGGTGTCAATTTTAGAAATTTCCAGCTTTCTCTTGTGGGCATTTAGTGCTATAAATTTCCCTCTACACCCTGCTTTAAATGTGTCCCAGAGATTCTGGTATGTTGTATCTTTGTTCTCATTGGTTTCAAAGAACATCTTTATTTCTGCCTTCATTTCGTTATGTACCCAGTAGTCATTCAGGAGCAGATTATTTGGTTTCCATGTAGTTGAGCGGTTTTGATTGAGTTTCTTAGTCCTGAATTCTAGTTTGATTGCACTGTGTTCTGAGAGACAGTTTGTTATAATTTCTGTTCTTTTACATTTGCTGAGGAGTGCTTTACTTCCAGCTATGTGGTCAATTTTGGAATAAGTGCGATGTGGTGCTGAGAAGAATGTATATTCTGTTGATTTGGGGTGGAGAGTTCTGCAGATGTGTATTAGGTCCGCTTGGTGCAGTTGAGTTCAATTCCTGGATATCCTTGTTAAGTTTCTGTCTCGTTGATCTGTCTAATGTTGACAGTGGGGTGTTGAAGTCTCCCATTATTATTGTATGGGAGTCTAAGTCTCTTTGTAAGTCTCTAAGGACTTGCTTTATGAATCTGGGTGCTCCTGTATTGGGTGCATATATATTTAGGATAGTTAGTTCTTCCTGTTGAATTGATCCCTTTACCATTATGTAATGGCCTTCTTTGTCTCTTTTGATCTTTGATGGTTTAAAGTGTGTTTTATGAGAGACTTGGATTGTAACCCCTGGTTTTTTTTTGTTTTCCATTTGCTTGGTAGATCTTCCTCCATCCCTTTATTTTGAGCCTATGTGTGTATCTGCATGTGAGATGGGTCTCCTGAATACAGCAAACTGATGGGTCTTGACTCTTTATCCAATTTGCCAGTCTGTGTCTTTTAATTGGAGCATTTAGTCCATTTACATTTAAGGTTAATATTGTTATGTGTGAACTTGATCCTGTCATTGTGACATTAACTGGTTATTTTGCTCATTAGTTGATGCAGTTTCTTCCTAGCATCGATGGACTTTACATTTTGGCATGTTTTTGCAATGGCTGGTACCGGTTGTTCCTTTCCATGTTTAGTGCTTCCTTCAGGGTCTCTTGTAGGGCAGGCCTGGTGGTGACAAAATCTCTAAGCAGTTGCTTGTCTGTAAAGGATTTTATTTCTCCTTCACTTATGAAACTTAGTTTGGCTGGATATGAAATTCTGGGTTGAAAATTGTTTTCTTTTTTTTTTTTTTTTTTCAATAAGACAGGCTGTAACACATACACAGTATACTTTTCATGGCCACTGCTAACAATTTTAATAGAGATGTGGAAATAACACCGATAAACACCTCAGAAATAACATCAATGATTTGAAATCAGTTGTATGTTTGCTATCATGGAGATAAATAACATGGAAGAGTAAATAGATTTCAAATTATTAAACTATATATGTATATAGGCAGAATCATTGAGGTATACAGTTTCCTAGACTATATCTGTACATTAAATGCCTATCAGCAACTGTATTGTCAATTTGAAATCAATATATCTTCTAGATGAAGCACAGTTAAATACGTTCGTTATTAATGCATGAATGTATTCATGCATGTCTTTTTGTAACACTGAGCTTCTAAAGAGGAACCTTAATGGAACTTTAGAGAACTACCTTAGGCTTACTTGGTGCTTTAAGAATTTATGTTTGCCTATAAGAGTTTGGATTCCTTGTTCAAATGATCAATAATCCTTAAAATGATGAATTCAGGGTTGCATTACAATCCTTTCTTCAAATAATCCAGTTTATATTCTTCTTTAACCCATTAATTTTTTTTCTAACTTTTTGGTCTTGCCATCACAGTATATCTTCCTTTTATTAAAGTATACATTTATTTTACCAGAAGGTCTTTTACACTTTTCTTAAGGACATTTCAAGTGTTTTATTCTATGGTTACCCATTTTATTTACCTCCATAATCACAGCAAACATACAACTGACTCCAAACCTTCGATGTTATCTCCAATGTCTGATCTTTTGTGTGTACTCACTTAGGGATCCTGTTAAGTTTTTCCATATCACCTCTTATATGGAGCAACTTTCTGATTAATATGCAAAACTTTAATTTTTCCTTCCTTTTACAAATCTACATTTTTAGTAAAATGAAAATTGTTTTCTTTAAGAATGTTGAATATTGGCCCCCAGTCTCTTCTGGCTTGTAGAGTTTCTGCCAAGAGATCTGCTGTTAGTGTGATGGGCTTCCCTTTGTGGGTAACCTGACCTTTCTCTCTGGCTGCCCTTAACATTTTTTCCTTCATTTCAACTTTGGTGAATCTGACAATTATGTGTCTTGGAGTTGCTCTTCTCGAGGAGTATCTCTGTGGCGTTCTCTGTATCTCCTGAATTTGAATGTTGGCCTGCCTTACTAGGTTGGGGAAGTTCTCCTGGATGATATCCTGAAGAGTGTTTTCCAACTTGGTTCCATTTTCTCCCTCACTTTCAGGCACACCAATCAGACATAGATTTGGTTTTTTCACATAATCCTATATTTCTTGGAGGCTTTGTTCATTTTGTTTTACTCTTTTTTCTCTACACTTCTCTTCTTGCTTCATTTCATTCACTTGATCTTCAATCATTGATACTCTTTCTTCCAGTTGATCGAGTCAGTTACTGAAGCTTGTGCGTTTGTCACGTATTTCTCGTGTCATGGTTTTTATCTCTATCACTTCGTTTATGGCCTTCTCTGCATTGATTATTCTAGTTATCCATTCTTCCATTCTTTTTTCAAGATTTTTAGTTTCTTTGTGCTGGGTACATAGTTCCTCCTTTAGCTCTGAGAAGTTTGATCGACCGAAGCCTTCTTCTCTCAATTCGTCAAAGTCATTCTCTGTCCAGCTTTGATCCATTGCTGGCAATGAGCTGTGTTCCTTTGGAGGGGGAGATGCGCTCTAATTTTTTGAATTTCCAACTTTTCTGCCCTGCTTTTTCCCCATCTTTGTTGTTTTATCTGCCTCTGGTCTTTGATGATAGTGATGTACTGATCTGGTTTTGGTGTGGGTGTCCTTTCTGTTTGTTAGTTTTCCTTCTAACAGTCAGGACCCTCTGCTGCAGGTCTGTTGGAGATTGCTTGAGGTCCACCCCAGACCCTGTTTGCCTGGGTATCAGCAGTGGAGGCTGCAGAAGATAGAATATTGCTGAACAGCGAGTGTTGCTGTCTGATTCTTGCTCTGGAAGCTTTGTCTCAGGGGTGTATCCCGCCATGTGAGGTGTGAGGTGTTGGTCTGCACCTAGTAGGGGATGTCTTCCAGTTAGGCTACTCAGGGGTCAGGGACCCACTTGAGCAGGCAGTCTGTCCGTTCCCAGACCTCAACCTCCATGCTGGGAGATTCACTCCTCTCTTCAAAGCTGTCAGACAGGGGCATTTACTTCTGCCCCATAATTTTAACATCAAATAAAATGATCATGCTGCGCTGCACACATACTTCCTCCATTTGGAAAGTTTCTTTTTCTCTGTCACTCATTTTTTTCTGGTTATATAAACTTTACTTTTGAATAATTTGTTGGACTTTGTTTTCTAATACCAAATTTCAAAATTTTAATACTACAACATTGAGCTTTAAACTTATTTGCATGGCAAGAGTTTACTGAGAGGCCTCTTTAGGATCCTGTATATACTTTGGTTACATGGTCCAAATCACAACATGCTCAAATTGTTGTTACTTTTACTTCCTTTAATTTAGCCATGTGACTTAATGGCCACTGAATAACCCAAGTGTTGAGATAAATTTATTTTCTTGAGTCAGTTTGTGCTAGTTATGTTATAGCTCCATGTCCTGGGAACTTCTGACTCAAGATATATAGTTATATTTGTAATATGTTTTATATTTTCTGATTATAAAACGTGAAGTTACATGTATATGAGTTTGAAAATATAGAGATATTAAAAAACAAAAAGAACCATTCTTCTTAGAGATAACCTGTTATGTATGGACATAATTATATTTTGAACACAAATAGAGGCAGACTGTTCATGGTGATTTGTAACCTAACTTACTTTTTGTGCTTAACACTAAACTGAACATTTTTTCTTTTATCTTAATATTATCCTTCCAAGCTGCTATTACTTTTTGCTTTGTAACTTGCCTCATTGCTTCCTCCTCTTGCCACTTGCTGTCCGTTCTCAACACATCAGTCAGATCATTTCACTCCTCTGTCTAAAACCCTCCAGTGGCATTGCACCTCATTCAGATAAAAGAATGCTCATGATATTCTTTTAGACCATACTCTCCAAAATTGACTTGCTGAATCCAATGGAAAGCAAAATTCTCAGACTTTAGAGTCATATTGTCAAAATACACTCTAGAATTTTTTTCCACCTAACGTGTCCCTTAACATTATATGAGTACTCATTTCCAGAACCTCCTCTAACTGAGTGTTATTATAAAACATTGAAAAATACCCAATTGATATGCAATTTTTCATAATTATTTACAGTTCACTGATGTTACATACAGTTGACTATGTTTCCCCTTACTTTGCTCATGTTAATATTAGGATGTTTATAATCTTCTACTGATTTTGAATATATTATCTTTTTCTACACATTCAGCGTAGATATTTTGTCTTTTAATTTTGTTTTTAATTTTTCAGACAATGCTATCAATCCTTTTCTTTGTAATTTCTGCCTTGTTATTAGCTTAAAATGATACTATTGAAAACAAGATTATATTTATATTTGTTCTTATTGGGTTTTTCTTCATTTACATGTAGTTTTATTCATTTGTTTTTACATTCAACACTGTAATTCATCTGAAATACACTTGATTATTAACAAATTTTTGTAATATTCTTTATGTATATGGTTTTAAAGTCTATGTAAATCAAAAGATGAAGAGTAAAAACAAATAGATAAAAGTTATAAAATGGGCATATATAAAATCTTAGAATATTTTAAACAGTTAAAATTGCGATTAGTATTTCATAGTATTTGTGGTATTTCAAAAATAAAAACAAACATTTTAGGAGTTAGAAGCATTTTTAGAGTTAATGTCTTTATCTTTTCACTTTATTTTTTGATGACGATCAAGCCCTAAATGCACACAAATTAATTTACCCAAACACACTCAGCTAGATAGTTAGAATCCAATTCTTTTGTACCTTAATCTAAGATTTATATATCAATGCCTAAGACTTCCTTCTTGCTAGATTATAAATTTTCAAATAAAAGCAACCTGAAACTATACTGATTGTTATCTTAATAATGCATTCTTCCTTTAAAATTTTTCCCCATTTCACACATATGTAGTTCTAAATTTTAGTACATAGCAAAATTACAAAGGGCAAATGAAAATGGAAAATGCACTAGAGTGGCAGTCTTTAGTCTTTCAGAATTTTAATTTTGTATATCTACAGAGCACAGATAACCACGGCTCATTAACCATGAAATTTGGGCAATTTGTCAAAAAGATATCAATGTTGCAAAGCACCATTTGACTCAGCATTCTAATAATCCCCCCAACTCCCTACGTGAAAACTAATAATCTGCCACTCTAGCAGTGACCTGAAGTATGGGTCTTTCTCTCCATTGGAGAAAGACCTAATTGAAGAACATTAGGAGGAAAGGTCCTTAAATGTTTTGTTCTCATTTCAGAACCTCAGCAAAACCGCTTGTCTGATGGTTTTCTGATCCATTACCACAAGACTGATAATCTCACCTCCCTTGAGGGAAAGGAAAACATACACCAGAATTACAGGCCTGAAAAATGACACAATATATAACCATTACAGTCCCACTATCAGCCTTTAATCTGCTCCCTGCATCCTTCAATTTTTGGGAATCTTATTTTAAAATATTTTTCTTTTAGCAAAAATATCTGGCTCCCCACATGATGGTTTTTCTTAAATCAAGATTTCAGAAAGCAGATTTTTAGGGAAATGTTTGTAGGAACAAATTTCCAAAACCTTTAGTTAATTTTCAGCTAGGATACTAACAAAATCTGCCTATATAAAAGTTGTTCTGGACTGCAACACTGGCAACCCTCAATTTGTGATGTAGCATTAACAAGGTGAATGTCTCTAGAGGTGAGAATGTTGATTTTTGAAAAAATGACCACTCAAATACTCACAGCCCCATGCATGTACGAAGATGAAAAATCAGTGCAATTGGAGAAAAAAACAATGGTTTAAAACACTTTGGAAGAAAAGAAAGTATCCCAATAAATCACCTGTCATTGTGGGTAATAGAATACTGCATCATCTTCTATCAGCTAGAATAAAGGTTAAAACACTGTGCTTGCTCTCTAAACTCTATGATCTTGCTGGCATATTCAATAGTGGATTCTATCATTACTGCCCTTTTGGTAATGGAAACACTTCTCTTTCCTGTAATTGTTTATAATTCCTGAAAACCCTCAGGGAATGTCATCTGCTTTAATAAGTAATAAATTCTCTGCTGAAGGTGTTGAGAGATATCAATAATAAAATAATGAAGAAAATTTCTTTTCCCAGCAAGCACAAAATACTGATAGAATGCTTCAAAAATTATTTAAAGAATTTTGCATTGAGGAAAAAGGAGTTTCAAAAAAGAAAGGTTGTCTCGCTCTGAAAAATGATAGATTTAAAATGCAAGGGTAGAGCATTGAAAACTTAATTTGAAAACCTTGAGATGTTCCATCTAGACCATGATCAGGAGCCATTTATCACTCAGTCCAAACATTAGTTCTTCTGAAGTTCATCTCCTGACTAATCAACTCTTCTCAGATTCTTTTCCATCACTCATCCTCTTTTCAAAAATTTTTGAAGTTGTCATTTCAGTCAAGATTTTACATGCACATTAATTTAAGGAGTTGAAATATTCTGCCAGGTTTACTACAAAGTATCAATTTCCAGCATGCTTCCCACCATTCTTCCTACCCAAGAGGTAACTCCTTTCACCTCTTAGCCAATTATTTTGCTATTTATTTGATGTGCTGACATAAAAATGCTTACGTCACTGCATTCAGTGGTTCTGTTTTAGGCATCATCTCTTAACATCCCACTAAATGGGACAAAGCTGTTTAGCCTCTTTTCTTTCCCTCCTTCATATGTAGATTTATTATGTATAACTTGCCAGCCTCTCAATATGGTTATATTACAAGTTGGTTAGATAAATATTCAGTGGTTACCCGATTGTAACCATATAAATAATGTTTAAGGAAGCATGTTAGTAAACTATGTTTACATTATTTTTCCCATACAAGTTTTCATTTTCCTGGAAATAAATAATTGTCTCATGTATTCATTTTTTTGCTCTTCTTTGTGCCTTCTATTAACTAAACCTCAAACTCTCAGCAATTGCCTAAATTGCCTCTTTAGATGTCCAGATGTTTCTGATATTCTATCAAATTAATATTTTTGGAGGCATCTCTCCTAGGGCTTGCTCTAGTTTGGGCTGTTTTCCCTCTACATCCGGGGTGTAACTGGGGCTTTTATTGACCATCCTGCTGGGAACTCTGTCACCTCTGCTTTGTTAGATCTCCTGTTTTTTCTATTTCAGGTCTTTCTCATTGTTGGTTTGCTCTCGCATTCTATGGAATACCATACCCAAGTCGTTTTCATAGAAAGCAAATAATTTGTGACCTCACATGTCTAAAAACGTGCTTTATTCTACCCTGACACTTAGAATCTCAATTAAGCCCTTTAAATTGTATTGAGGTATAACATATATATAGGTTGCACAAGGCTTAATGTAGTTCCTATGAATTTTTTTACATATGTATATGCTTGTACACCCCACCCAAATTAAGATATAGAACATTTCCATCAGCTAAAAAGGATGCTTAGTGCCCATGCCATTTAATATGTTATTACTATTCTGATGAGTGTAACATAGATTAATTTTGCCTTCTTGAACCTCATATAAGTAGAATCATACTGTTTATGCCTTTTTGTATTTATATTTTTTCATTCAATATTTTTTATTTACTCCTGTTGTTTTCATCCCATATTTTTTGATGCTTTTGGACATAGGTTTTCTTCCTTTATTTTCTGGAAATAGGGTTTCACTCTGTTGCAGGGGTGTAATCATAGGTGACTGAAGTCTTGCAGTCCTAGCCTTAGGTGATCCTCCTGCCTCAGCTTCTGAAGTAACTAGGACTTAACAGGCTTGCACCACCACACCTGGCTAATTATTTTTTTGGTAGAGATGGGGTCTTGCAGTGTTGACCACACTAGTCTCAAACTCCCGGCAGCAAGTGATCCTCCTGCCTCAGCTTCTCAAAGCACTGGAATTTGAGCCATCACACTTGGTCTGGAAATGGTATTTAAAAAATTTTATTTCTCAATTGTTTTGTTGGTAGTATATAAAATACAACATAGTTTTGTATGTCCAATTTGTGTTCAATGACCTTGCTCAATATGCTTATTAAGTAGTTTATAGAATTTTTTGGATTTTCTACATGCATAGAAATATCATCTCCAAATAATGACTATTTAACTCTTTCTATTTAAATATTTATATCTTCTATATATGTTTTCCTCATTTTACTAGAAGTGGTGATAATGACCATTCTCCTTATTTGTCTCGCTTTGCTTGTCTTAGTGGGAAAGTGTACAATATTTCACCATTAAGTTTAGTATTCTCTGTAAGTTTTTCTTTGATGCCCTTCAACAGATTAAGAAAGTTCTTTTGTATTACTGACTTGCTTTGTTTTTTTAAATCATGAATTGATATTAAATTTTCTCAATTGCTTTTTCTTGGTCTACCGATATGTTGTTTTTTCCCTTTATTCTGTTGATGTGGTAGTATATATTGTAATATATATTGATTGTATTTCAAATGTTAAACTAACCTTGCCTTCTGGGAATAAACTGTACCTGATGTTGATGTCTTATGCTTTTAATATATTGCTGGATTTTTTTTGCTAATTATTTCATTTAGTATTTTTTAATCTAAGAGAGATGTTGACCTAGATTTTTATTCTTATTTATGTTTATTCAAGATGGAGTCTTGCTCTGTCACCCAGGCTGGAGTGTAGTGGCCCGATCTCGGTTCAAGCAGTTCTCCTGCCTCAGCCTCCTGAGTAGCTGGAATTACAGGCATCCGCCACCAAGCCCGGCTACTTTTTGCATTTTTGGTAGAGATGGGGTTTCACCTTGTTGTCCAGGCTGGTCTTGAACTCCTGATCTCAGGTGATCCACCCACCTTGGCCTCCCAAAGTACTGGAATTACAGGCATGAGCCACCACACCCAGCCAGATTTTTATATTTTATAGTGTCTTTGTCAGGTTTTGATATCAGGATTGCACTAATTAGGTGCTTGAATAGTAGATTAGTTGGTTAGGGAACACTAAGTTGAAAATAATTTCCTTAAACTGTTTGAAGTATTGATTCACTGTCTTCTAATGTCCAGTGCTCTTGAGAAGAGGGAAGTCATGATTTATCCTGTAGCCTATAGGATCTTCATACATCTCTAATATTCTAAAAGTTCACTGTACTGTGCTTGTTGTGGCTCTGTTTTCATTCCTGTGCTGGGTAGTGGGATGTCTTTTTTATCTCCAAAGTAAGATCTTTCAGTTGTGGAAAATTTCCATGAATTATTTCATCAGTGGTGTAGCAGGCTAAATAGTGCCCCATCTCTCCCTGCCATAGATGCCCATGTCCCACGTCTTGGAACCTGGGAATGCTGCCTTCTATGGCAAAAAAGACTGTGCAGATGTGGTGGAGTTAAGTGTCTTCAGATAGGGAGTTTATCCTGGGTTATCTGGGTGGGCCTGATAATTCTTGTAAGCAGACAACAGAGGAGTCAGAATCAGTGAAGGTGATGTATACCAGAAGCATAGGTTGAAGTAATGCACTTTGAGGATAAAGGTATGGAACCATGAGCCAAGAAATACAAGCAGTTTCTATAAGCTGAGAAAGTCAAGGAAATGGATTCTCCCCTAGGGCCTCCAGGAGGAACCAGCCCTGCAAATACTTTGACTTCAGCCTAGTGAAGCTGATTTTGGATTTCTTGCCTCTTGACTGTAAAAGAATAAATTTGTGTTGTTTTAAGCCACCACGTTTGTGGGAATTTGTTATAGCAGCCATAGGAAACTAATACAAGTGGTTTTTTCCTCTGTCTCTTTCCTGTTTTCTCTTTGTGGAACTCCTATTTTATTATAATTTATAGACCAGACCTTTGATTTTCTTATTTATATCTATTCTCTTTGTCTTTTTTTCCCCAGTTCTCTAGAATATTTCCTAAGTTTCTCCCCAAACTTATCTTTTTGGATTTTAAATTTCTGCTCTCAAATTTATAATTTTTAGAAATGCATCCCTATTTTTGTTCTTGAAATGTTCCCTTTAAAAAATGATATCCTGTTCTTACTCATGGTTGCAGTATGCTGTTTTATTTTCTAAGAATATTAAGAGTAATTTTCCTGGGAATTTTATTCTGCCTGCAAAATCTGTCTCCTCCAAGTTTTAGCTGTCTGCCTTGGTTTTTGTATTTCATAGCAAAAGCTCTCTTTTGTGGCCTGGTAATACTTGGTTTTATTGTTCAAACTGAAGGGTTGGCAACTAACGATTTAAATGGAAGCACTGAGCATGTGGGTGGAGCTTTCCTCCAGCTCTGAAGTATATAGCACTGCCAGTTCTTATTGAGGCGTTTGGGGGATTCGGTTATATAAATTGACTTGGATCTTGGACATTCTGCATACTGGATTAAGATTTCATTGTGGTATTTCCCCCCAGGCTTGCTAAGTTATTTATCATTTGTCCAAATGTTTAATCCCTTTCAAAGTTTTGTACTCTTTTCTTCTTTCCTTGTCTTGCTCCTGTTCTGCTTGTTCTTACGAGTTATCCTTTTAAATACAATTCCTGTATTTTTTATTTTAATGTGGTTTATAGATGGACTGAAAATAGACAAATGTGTTCAACCTTCTGTTTTTGACCAGCAGTACTATGGCTTTGATTCTTCAGCCGAATCCTTACAACTGGGGCTCTTGAGGTGCTGTCCTCATTTTTTCTTTCCCTTTTCATTCTACATACTCTTGCTTCTCGATGTTATCCATTCCTGTGACTTCAACTATCATTTGTAGGTCAATGACTTTCAACTTTCTATTTTCACTTCCTACTACTGTCCTGAATTTTCAGAGCTTTACTTTTAGTTGGAGGCTCTCAATCAGCAGTTGAATCTCCTGCTGTGCCCTCAAACTAAATGTGTCCAACAGATCTCATTATTTCTTTACAACCTTATTGTAACTTCCCTACACACAAGCTTGCTGATCTTTTCGTGTTTCTTCTTTTATTGACATCACTAACCATCTAAGATTTAAAATTGGGAATCATTTTAAACTCCCTCTTCTTTACCTCCAACATCCAGTTAGTTACCAGGCTCTGGCAAATTTACTTTCTATATGTCTTTCACTATATCTCATTCATCCCTCACCCATTATTTGTACTCCTACCTTAGTTCAAGCTTTCAACACCTATTATTATATAGAGTATTGCAGTAACCTAACTTGATACCTTTCTCTGATCTCTCTAACACTCCAATCTATTGATATAAATTGATCATTCAACACACATTTACTGAGTATCTAATCTGTACCAGATGTGGTTTGCACTAGAGATATCACAGGAGAAAAGACATGGTTACCCCTTTTGTTAAGGGAGAAAATAATTCACTGGTAAATTATCACATTAATGAGAAATTATAAAACAGTCTGCTATGTGTTATGGTAGGGGAAGTACAGAGTTCTAGATAGCTATATATGAGAGTAATTCAATCTACACTTGGGGACACACGGAAGTACTTCCTAGGAGAAGGTCATGTATATAGAGACCAAAACAATTAGACAGTACGTTCAATACAGAGGATGCAGCCACTGCCAAAGACCCTGATGTGGCAGGTACAATTGATGGACTAAAAGAAGTTTAATATGGCTGCAGTGGAGAGTGGAAAAAAAGAAAATGGGAATAAAGCCGGAGAGGTAATCAGCATTCAGACCATTCAGCATCTAAACTAATTTAAGGAGATTGGGAATTTCTTCTAAGAAAAGCAGGAGACTAACATGAAACTTCAGAATTTACTTTGCATTTTAGAAAAATCTATACTTCTGTGAAGAATGGATTGAAATAGATCAAGCTGGAAGAGGGAGACCAATTGTAGTAATCCAGTTGGGAGATAGTCATGGTACAGAATAGGAATGGGCAGTAGAAAAAGAGGAAAGTAGTTAGCTTTGCAGGATATTAGGAGGTAGCCTTAGAAGATTAAAGGAGCAGGAGAAATTAAGAAACATGGAAATAGCAGGTTTGAAGTAATGGTTCAATGAGTTAAATTTTCATCATGTTGAATTTGAAGTACTGTAAGACATCCAAGTGAAAATGATAAACAGAAATCTAATGATATATTATCAGGCATAAGCCTACCTCATGGTTCCCTCTTGTATCCGACATAAAACCAAACCCCTGTGCATGGTATACACAATACTTCCTATTCTGACACCATCTGTCTGGTTTTATCTCTTAATAACAACTCCAGACCTCTTCAGCTACATATTCACACCCTTCATGCCTTCTTGTCTTTAAAAATATTATTGCATTTTCTGGGCGTGGTGGCTCATGCCTGTAATCCCAGCACTTTGGGGGGCCGAGGTGGGTAGATCACGAGGTCAGGAGTTCGAGACCAGCCTGACCAACATGGTGAAACCCCGTCTCTACTGCGAATACAAAAATTAGCCAGGCATGGTGGTGTGTGCCTGTAATCCCAGCTACTCAGGAGGCTGAGGCAGGAGAATCGCTTGAACCCGGGAGGTGGAAGTTGCAGTGAGCTGAGATTGTGCCATTGCACTCCAGGCTGAGTGACAGAGTGAGACTCCGACTAAAAATAAATAAATAAATAAATAAATAAATAAATGAAATTGTTGTATTTGTCCCACACCACGTCAATGCTTTTGTGAAACTTAGTTTTGTCATTTTCCACAACACAAATTCCTCACATCAAGCATTCATGAGGATGGTGGGGTTCACTGAAGATTGTGTGGGTTTGTGGGAGAGATCCTATGACAGAGGGCACACGCTTCTACCATCTTACCCATTCTCCTCTCCTCTTTCATTTGCTAGATCCACACTGTCCAATACTCTAGGCACTAGTCACCGGCGGTCTCTGGTGACTCTTGAGCAGTTGAAGTGTAGCTAGCATGAGATCAGACGTGCAGCAAGTATCAAATACACAACAGAGTTTGAAGACAGTTGGAAAAAGAACATAAAATATCTTAATAATTTTTCAAATATTGATTGTTAAAATGACAATGTTTTAGATATATTGGTTTCAATAAAATATATTATTAAAATTAATTTCATCAGTTTTGTTCTTTTTAAATGTGACTCAGGTTTTGAAATTACATATATTTCTACTGGGCAGTGTTGTCCTAGATCTCTCTCCTGAATTGTCAAATTGTCCTACTTCTATGATGCAAAGAAATTTAACTCTTGAGCCTCTATTTCAACTTGCCTACACAATCCTATCAAGGACTTTCATTTTAAAGGCTCTCCTTATGAAGCTTTGTAATTATATATCTCAAAACAAAATTCAAAATGCAAAACATTCATATTTTTACTTTGGTACTCACTTCATTGTAGTGTGTTTCTTGGTAAAATTGCTCTTTCCCTCACGAGGATATGAAGAAAGAGCATGTCATATTTATCTTTCTATACCCAATCCAGTGGCAAGAACATAGTAGGTCCTCAAAAATGTTTGTTAAGTGATAGGAATGGGTTCCTTATTAGCTGAAAATAAAATGTCTGAATTTGCAAATTACATTCATGGCCGTTGGTTTGGTGTAAATTAAGAATAGTGGTAAACACAGTGTGGTATACATATATCCCTTCATTTTTCCTTGACCTTGCAGATTGATCCCATAGTGATCACTTTAAGCTCTTTATTGAATCTTTGTCACAAAGTCTGTGCTAATATTATTCTCTTCTAGACATATGAATAGAAGCAGAGAAGGAATTTAAATCAATAAAGCTAACAAATAAATAAACTGGAGAAGTGGAACTTGTCACTTAAGAACGTGAGGTGAAGGGCATATTGACAGTTTCTGATAACTAAGTAGATTGAGTATTGGATAGCAGAAGTCATTTTGAAATGAACACTTACTGAGATCTGTTTACATAAAGTTGTTATAGCAAGTCTGTATTATAAATACAACTACAGCATTGTCCTTGGACCTATTAGGCCAGGGTTGTAGAGCATACTACAATTACGGACTGCAAATATAATTCCCTTAATGCGTATTTTAAAGTTTGAAACGCACTTGCTGACTTCACACAACAGTAGCCCCCTAATGACAGGAACTTTGCCTGTACTTCAGAAGAAAATTTCAAGAGAAACCAAGCATAAAGTAGAATGGGTGAAAAATGATAATTCAAATTGAGCCAGATTTCCCCAGTGGTTTAGGTACACCTGGTTTTACATTTAAAACTTTTGAAAGTTGCATTAACTTTTTAAGACCGCACATTTAGTAATCTTAAGAGGTGCCTCATGATTCCTATTCATGGAAGACTCCAGGTTCTAAGAGAATATATATGAAAGAAGAGTGAGGCAAATATTAGCTTACATTTTTGACAATTAATATATTAATGCCATCCTGAAACCATCCGATGTTTCAGATTGGGTGTATATTTCTTTCTCCCAGAATAAAGGTTGCATATTTAGTGCTCAGTAGCTGTGCTGCAGGTAAATGGATGATATGATGTGCCTGGGACTTGGTGTAGTTCATAGCACAGAAAACTGAAGGAGAACCTGACTTGGTTTACAATAAACGCTGCAATGTTCACCTTCCCCTGTCTTGGTCTCTAAGAGGAAAGGAGCAATCTGATACCATGGCATTCCTTCTCACTCCCATCAGTGTTTAGGTTTTGTTTTGCCCAATTTAAGTGTGCTGAATAAATGAATGAAAAATTAAAAACCCGATAGCTTACAATATGTCTGTTTTCATAAATGCCCTAGCAGAAAGTGCTTTGGGTTTTATCAAAACCAGTAAGTTTACCAGAAATAGAAGTAAAAATGTATAACATAATCTCCTTTTTGCTGGTCCCAGAACATCAAAAAGCCAACCAAAGATTGATCTTTCTAGCAGTTTAGAAAAGTTTTAGTATAGACAGAGACCCATGGAGAATTTATTGCAATATTACATTTTAGTGTAACAGTAAATTAAATTTGAGAAAGCAAAGTTTACCATAATAAAATTTTGTCAAATGAAAATCAGCAATCCTTCTCATCACTTAGAAATGTCTTTATTGAAGAGATAAATTGTACCGCAGCACAATGGCTTTTTTTGTTAACTTAGAGGATTGGTAAAAATCATTATCTTTATTTGTCATTCATTCCTGGAGATTGCAAATTTAAACAGATTCAAACTAAAACTGATTTATGCAGAGGAAATCCTTATTGATATCATGGGGGGAATGTTCTTGTCATACCTATCCACCTTATCTACTGATTCTCCACCTTTTGTTTTCTTTTTAGCTAGAAAAAAAAAACACACAAAAAACAAAACAAACAAACAAACAAACCTAAGCAACTAATTTATTGCCTAGCAACTGATAATCTTTCATGTTTCCTTGCTAATTTGGCCAGCACATTTCCAGGCTGCCTTTTGACTAGATAGTCTATATAGTAATAGTAATATGATAATGAATATCCAAGTTTCAAATTGCAGTATGACTTTAAAAAATCCCAGATTGCATGTATTTGACTGACAAAGAATGAAAGAGAATGCATGAGAAAGACAGAAAGAAAAAAGTAAGAAAAATAGTTAGCGGGCAGAATAAATGATAAGCCGACTTTGTATAACAATGGTCACCAGAAAAATATCTCAAAAATATGGAAATTGGCTAGTGCAGCAAACCTGACTATCATTTATCACACAATGAGAAAGTAGAGTAGGAGGGAACAGCAATTTTCATTCTAATGCTTTTCTAACTCAAAAGCCATTTCCATTAAGAAAAGTTTTTAGTTATTCATAATATTCATTCTCCCTGAAATTAACAAACTTTTTAATCCCTAAACTTTTTAATTTTCTCTGTTCTAGCTGATCACTTTCGTGGTTGTGATCCAGCAAAAGCCTGGAGTAAACATTTCTTGCAGAGTATTTATCTACAGGCATACCACAGTGGGAAACAGAGCAAGCTGGTAGACTAAGCAGAACCGTAGGAGCTAAAAGCCTTACTGGTTTTCCAGAGCAATTCACATCGTCTTCTCCACTCCTTGAAACAATACTTACCTATAGCACTGTACTCAATTAAGCTGAATGGCTGTAGTTTAGGATTATTTCTCCTTCATAGATCCTAACTGAATCTTTTATATTTAAAGAATGTGATTCAGTCATACTGTACAGTCCTCATGTTTTCAGCATTACTGAAGTGCAATATTGCACAGTGATTAATATTCATAGAAGTCCTCAGATTTAGGATTAGAAATGGAAAATCAGATCAAGAAACTCTAACTTCTCAAGGTGGGTGATAAGGATAAGCAGAATTACGATTTCAGTCTCCATGGGTAGGAAGTAGAGATCCGAAGACCAAATCTCCATGAAGTTCAAAGCAGCTGCACCGGAAGCAATCAACAGAAAAATAATTAAGATAGTGGTTTGAAAAGGATCACATTTTAGAAACACAGGTAGGAATTTAAACTGCTAAATCCATGCTGATGGACTTTTACGGACAGGATGAGAATTCAGTGTGAGGTAACAAATTTTGGCTAAGCATTAAGGTAAATGATCATAAAAGCTAACTTGCATATAACTGAAACGTCTAGTAAAAATCTGCAATTTAATTTTTATGTCAACTCAGATAATTTTCATAGAAGGCAGTTGCAGAGGTTTTTTATTTTTAGTTTTTGGCTTCTGGGATTTTTTTAGTTCTTTTCTCTGGCTTTGAATAGAAAAGAGAAAAGACTTGATAAATCTTCAAAGGAAAACCACAGAGCAGGGATGACTTCAGCAAGGAACTTCCAATTAATTTATTTATTTGTATAAATTTGAAAAGTATGAACAAAGTTCCGTTACATGGATATATTGGGGTGTGGTGAAGTGTAGGCTTTTAGTGTAACCATTGCCTGAATAGTGTACATTGTATCCACTAAGTATAATAATTTTTCATCCCTTACCATCTTCCACACTTCCTAGTCTCCACTGTCTGTTATTCCATACTCTGTCTGTGTGTACTTTCTTTAGCTCCCACTTATGAGAACATGCAATATTTGACTCACTGTTTCCCAATTGTTTCACTTAGGATAATGGCCTCCAGTTCCATCCACATTACTGCAAAAGACAGGATTTCATTCTTTTTTTATGTCTGAATAATATTCCATCATATATATGCCATGTTCTCTTTATTCAATCAACCATTGATGGACAGTCTTGTTGATTCCATATCTTTACTATTGTGAATAGTGCTGCAGTAAACATATGAATGCAGGTATCTTTTTGATGTAATCATTTCTTTTCCTTTGGGTAGATACCTAGTAGTGGGATTGCTGAGTCGAATGGTAGTAGTTCTATTGAGAACTTTAATCTCCAACCTCAAGAAGCCTGATGTGCCCACTTTCCAGAATATAATAGATTCAAAGAAAAGTCTCTAAAGAGGAAGGCAGTCTTTGCATCAGTTGTTTCCTCTTAATCAGACTCAGTGGAATTAAGGAAGGTATCAGGAGGTAAGAAATCCAGATGATTATCCAATATCAGTGTGCTAAGATCAGTAATATGGGAGACAAAGGAGGCATAATCTGCCATGTAGTTCTGGAGAGAGGAAGAGAGAGCTTGGCTAAAGTTAGAAATACATTCTGGAGGTCAGTTACCTGGATTGAAATAAATTAGTCAGACATTATGGCCTCATCTGTATCTATTAATAATAGGCAATACTGCTACATAAAATAGCAACCTCATTTCCCCCTGCCCCAACCTTGTACTCACTATCTCTTCATTCTGTTTTATTATTTCCTTACTTGACTAATCTCTGTTGAGTACCCTCTACACTTACTTGTTTATTTGACTTTTTCAGCACACTAGGATGTAAGTGGAACAAGGGCCAGGGCTTTGTTTTATATGTATCTCCTGCACATGGTAGAAAAATATTTGTTGAGTAAGTGAATCAATTATGTTTAGCTTATTGAGAATGTTTAGAACATGGCTCCAATATATATTTTGGATAATCAATGTATTTTCTTAATAGTTATTCTGCACAAACTGCTATCAGAATTCATAGCTGCAGTTTAAGTGGTGCCTGAAGATAATATTCAAGTCTGAAAATCTGAGGTTATTTTAGTAGAGAATGTCCAAGTGAAATTACAAAAGGTCGGGAGCATGGGATGTTACATAGCTTTAAACAATTATAGGCACAGAAAATAACAAATGCTATTTCTAAACAAATAGCTCCAATTATAAATTATATTGTGTGGTGTTTTACTTTTGGGCAGAGCCCATGGATTCTGGAGACTAAGGACATACACCTGAGAAATGAAGGTAATTTATCTGCTCTGACCCTATTTCTAGCAAAAGGAATCACAGTGATGGTTTGGTTACTTCATTCAATTTGTTTTGGTATGTGAAATGAGTGCTTAAGAAATCTATTATAAAAGAAAGAAGTATAGCCATTTTTAGTTCTCTTTATCATAATAAATCAGGGCTAAGATTGTAATAAGAGTGTAAGATGAAACACAAATAGCAATTTCTTTTTTAACAGAAGTTATTCTCTAGGAAGTTAATTGTAAGTGAGTTCTGTCAAATTTAATAAAAGCAGTTCTTCTTGATCAAACCATTCTGAGGTATAATTCAGAAGATGATTATAGTATATAATTAAACTTGCCAATTAAAATGTGTGATCACTGTAAAGTAATATAGTTTTTCCACGGGATGAAAAAGTAGAATATATAGCAATGTCTCTGGAAATTCTCCCAGTAACAAACTGTAGATGGGTAGGAGGCAAGCTATAGCTCCAGGTCAAATCATTTATTCTATTTTATAGACAGGTGAGTGAATCACTGATGTGTTAAACTGCAAATCATTACTGAAGTCATAAATAAAATTCAACTGCTTTGATTTTCCAAGAAACTTCATAAATATTTCAAAACATTAGTTTAATCTCTTTACTCCATCTGACCCTCGCTCTAGCCATAGGGGGGTTGTTGGGATGGGTTAGTTACTAAGAGACACAGAAGCAGAATGGAACCAGAAAGGGAGTAAAATATTTCTGAGGAGAAGATTCCTAGGCTATGTTAGACAAACTGTGATAAGGGGAGAAAATGTAGAGATACAAGTGAGAGGCAAAGCAAGAGGTCAGGTCTTGGAGAATTTGTTAATTAGGGAAGAAGTGGTGCAAAGGAGGAGGGAAGTGATTGAGTCCAGGAGGTTATTTATAAATGGGGCAGGAACTCTTACAGCTTACTCTTAGTAGGTGCTGATTTTATGGTGCATGAGTAGGTGATAAATTAAATGTGACTATATATTCTAGATATTGGAGTCTGAGCCAGATGCTTTGAATGAATGAGACTTTTTGGGAGCTTGAGAGGGGTGAGCACATTTTGCACGTGCAAGGACTGTACAAGAGGGTGGCTAGGCGGGTAGACTGTGAAACAGATTCTTTGCAGTCCTCTCATTCCACAGGTGGAGTACATTTCTTCAACCCTTGAATCTGGACTGGCCTGTGTCTGTCTTTGACTGACATATGCAGTAGAAGTAATGCTGTGTGAATGTTGAAGTCTGGAAATAAGAGATCACGCAGCTTCTACCTTCACACACTCTGAATGCTGCCCTGCATTTGCCATGTAAGGAAGGCTGTCTAACTCATTACAAAATGAGAGGACAAGTGAAGGAGAACCAAGGCATTCTAGCTCACAGCCAGTACCAACTGTCAGACATCCAGGTGAGGCCTCACTTTCATCCCAGCTGATCCTGCAGCTAAATGCAGCTGAGTGGATAATCCCAGGCAAATCCAGCAGCAAATCTGCCCAGCCAGCCCACAGAATCCCAAGAAATAATTAAAAAAAATTGCTATTTTAAATCATAGAGCAATAGTTCACTGAAACAAATGAATCATATTGAATTTGTTAATTCTTTTATTTATTTGCCCATCTATCCACCCCACATTTGTTGAATGTCTTCAATATGCGAGATGCTGATGGCACAAAGAGGATCCAGATAGACATATTACCTCTTTTCATTTCTACTTGTGTTGCACTTTTGAAGGTAATTAGAGCTCTGCAGATAGTAAGTGAGAAAGAATGCATCTGAAAATTTCTGTGAAGAGCTGAGACTAGGACTTGAATGGTGAGAAGATGGAAAAATTGCTGTTTCTAAGTTGCTGTTTTCTATATTCCCCAGGGACTAAAGTTTCTCTTTGGGGAAGACTAGTTATTTGTTCAGGAGATAAAACTAAAAGAAAAAAAAATCGCACATACATAAGCCAAAACCACAAAAATAGCTTGTTTAGTTCTAGGAAGTAAATAATCTATCGATCATTTTGGAAAAATACTGTGAAATAACTTGAATGTAGATATTCTAAATTAAAAAGATAAGTATTCTATTTAACTCTATATAGAGTTATATACATTGGGTTTATATTTGATTTGTTACATTTCTGAAGATCCTTTTGGTTTTGGTGGGAAGCAGAATGAGGATAGAGAGAATTGTTTGTTTATATATAGATTTAAAGCACTCCACAAACAGCTATCATTGTTTGGTCCTGGTACGACATGTACATTCTCTTCTTCAAGCAATTGCTTGTAGGAGATTAAGCAGAAAGTCTGAAAACTGCAGGACGATCACATAGACGTTGTCTCCCCTGGGGCTGGAGAGAGTCCTTTTAAAAGGGAATGGATTGGGCTGGCTCCACATGACCAAGTGGGAATAGATCACTAGGGTTTTATAAAAGATATTGGACATAGCGCCAAACATCTAGAGTTGGAGGAACCAACTGTGCATTTAAGGAATTTCCCAGTTGATAACGACGGACCAAGTCTTCCTCCTGGATAGTTACTGGTATATCACGGTAGAGAAAGTAGACTTTTACACTCCAAAAAATGACTTGCTCTCAGAAAGAAAATAGGAATTTAGAAAGTAAGCATGAGGGTGGAATAAAGGGAGATTCCTTTCCTGTTGATTAGACTTAAACTCTGGGTAGACAGACACACTTGCAGACACTCTGGTTGTGGGACTGGGCTGGTGCCTGCCATAGGAGGAGGTGGTCAGCATAGAGGTACTCTATAGTAGCACAGGAGGAGGAGTCAGATTTACCTTTCTGCTTCCCCTAGCTTTTAGACAATCTTTTAAAAGGCAATGACCTTGTTTTAGTTCAACCATGGAGAATGAAGAGAGAGATCTATGCTCATGATCTTTGCCATTCCTTACCTCGAAAAACCTGGGTTAGTCATTTGTCTTCCATAAACTCCAGTTTTTTCATTTTTCAAAATGGGAATAATACATGACCCAGGATCATTATATGGACCACATGAAATAATTTATTCCAATGATCCTCTGAAACTCCAAAGAACCATGAAAATATAAAGAATTATAATAATCCTCATATTAGGTTTTAATCCTTATAAATCTTTCTGATTCTGACCCAGCCTCTTTGAAATCTTAATCAGCTGAGCTTTACACTTATGCTGAACATAAGCCCCAGGAACCAATACTCAGAATCCAGTGTTCTATGACAAAACTAGTTTTAATACAACATAGATTTTAAATAGCTCATAAAACTGAGGGGGAGAAAAGAAAAATTTTGGCAGAATTCTATGCTTCTCTACAATTAAAGTTTTTTGGGGGGAATAATGAGATTTCTTAAATGAAGTAATGGAGCCAGTGTAGTTAAAGAAATACTTCTTGACTGTGGTTTTATCATTAACAGCAGAGGAATCCAAAGAGATCCCTTTTCCTTACTGAAAGAATGGCCAAACTTTCAGATTAATTGAGTGGAGAGATGAATTAATTGTTTTCAGTATACATATGCTGGCACTTTTACAAGACCCATAGAAGTCTGAGTTCTGTCATATTTTGAACAGTAAGTAAGTATTTATGATAAGTCATTTGAGAACATAATTTATTGAGGAACCACTCAAGTGAATATGTCTTTCTCTCCATTGTGGAACCATCTTCAAAAATATTTGTGTTTGCATAGTTGGAGGAAAATTAAAAATACTCTTCAGAAAATAACATAAATGTACCTTTATGCATAATTAAAGTTGGTATAGTATATTCAGTATTTGTTTCCTTGTGTCCTAGAACTATCTTAATTTGATTTTTTAATATTTATGGACAATAATAAATGTATTTTAACAGTTGTTACTTTAAAAACAATAATATACCATAACACTTAAATAAGAGAAAAATTTAAAGAAAAAACTTCAAGAATACAATGATAGATGAACTATCAAGTAAAGTAGAATTAAGAGATGCTCTCAGGAACATAGGATAAGTTGGTTACTACAATTGGATATTACATTTGGCCCTGAGGTCCCCCAGGACCAAAAAATAATAATAATGATGATAATTGAAAAGCAAAAACAAAAAACAGGATAAAGGAATGGAGGAGTTAATATAAACAAAGAGTAAAGAGCTCAGAAAATCTAGAGGAATGGCTAGAAAATTCATTTCTCAGGAAGTCTCTCAAGTCAGCTTTTGGCATTGATTATCTTAAATGTATTTGTGACTTCTCTGAGGAGAACATGAAGAGTTGAATTCTGGGTTTCTGACTAATGCAACACCCAAAATATAGAAAGCAAATTTACAATCAGTGTGAGAATTTACATTCTTCTCTCGAGGTAAGTCTTCTCATTTTCTCATAGAATGGGGTTCATACAGTAACTGAGGTTGACCATGTATTAAGAGAAAAAGTTATGAATCTCATCAAACACCTATAATATATCTGATTTTATGTCCTAAAGCGTAGAATAAATAATAACAGTATTTTTTATTACTGGACCCATGTTACCCACTGGTTTTCTAACTATAAAAGTACTTCAATAAAATTTTTAAGTAGCTGCAGCTGAATGATTTCATTGATATAGAATATATCCAAAATAGCTAAATGATTTTACCTGTTGGTTAGGATTATTTTGAATTTTCCTTTTAGGTGATTACACAATTTTAGTTTTAAGTTTAAGCTCCAGTAAATATTTGTTGAATAAATAAATACATTAAAGTAGGAGTAAAGTGGCAGGATTAGCTGCTTCTTTTATAATATGCTTTATACTACACAGGTATATAAAGGAAAAATTATTAGTTTCCTATTCTATCTCTAATCACATCTCCCTGAAATAACCAATATTAATATTTGGCAGTTTTTTTTCCAAATTTTTCTAATATATGTATTTACATGAATGATACGTGAATTATATGTACATACATATATGAATCTGTACATATTTATAGAGGTTTTTTCTTTAAGTCATAATATATTATACATATTTCTCTACAACTTGTACCTTTTTTACTTAAACTATGTTATCTTAGAGTTTCAGGCTAGTACAAATCTCCAGCTCCTCAGTGATAACTGCAGAATTGTCCGTCTTGTGGATGTACTTTAATATATTTAACTATTACTTTATTGGTGGCCATTCCGACTGTCTCCAGTTGCTTTGGTATTACAAACAACGCTGCAGTAAACACTCTTCTACATATATCATTTTAGGCTTGTGATTTCGTTTTCATAGGTTAAATTTCTAGAAGTAGAGTTGCTGAGTCTAAGGTGATGCCCTTTTAACATTTTAACAGAAACTACCAGATACTTTCCGAAAGAAGGGAATTCAAGCTCCCATCATAATTGCATGAGGCTGCCTGGGTGCCACATCCTTATGAGCACTGATGCAACCTGTCTTATATGTTTGTAACAATAATGAGTTAAAAATGTTATCTTGTTGCTGCGCTTTGCATTTTTCTTATTATTGTGAGGTTGAGCATTTGTGTCTTAGAGAGTTCCATTTCTTCTCTAAATTGCCTTTATATTTTCTTTAATCACTTTTCTATGACAGAATTTGTCATTTTGCTGATGAATCAGTAGAAGCACTTTGTGTGTTATTGATGCAAAAATCCTCAATAAAATACTGGCAAACCGAATCCAGCAGCACATCAAAAAGTTTATCTACGATGATCAAATCTACTTCATCCCTGGGATGCAAGGCTGGTTCAACATATGCAAATCAATAAATGTAATCCAGCATATAAACAGAACCAAAGACAAAAACCACATGATTATCTCAACAGATGCAGAAAAGGCCTTTGACAAAATTCAGCAGCCCTTCATGCTAAAAACTCTCAATAAATTAGGTATTAATGGGACGTATCTCAAAATAATAAGAGCTATTTATGACAAATCCACAGCCAATATCATACTGAATGGGCAAAACCTGGAAGCATTCCCTTTGAAAACTGGCACAAGACAGGGATGCCCTTTCTTACCACTCCTATTCAACATAGTGTTGGAAGTTTTGGCCAGAGCAATCAGGCAAGAGAAAGAAATAAAGGGTATTCAATTAGGAAAAAAGGAAGTCAAATTGTCCCTGTTTGCAGATGACATGATTGTATATTTAGAAAACCCCATCGTCGCAGCCCAAAATCTCCTTAAGCTGATAAGCAACTTCAGCAAAGTCTCAGGATACAAAATCAATGTGCAAAAATTACAAGCATTCCTATACAACAATAATAGACAAACAGAGCACCAAATCGTGAATGAACTACCATCCACAATTGCTTCAAAGAGAATAAAACACCTAAGAATCCAACTTATAAGGGATGTGAAGGACCTCTTCAAGGAGAACTACAAACCACTGCTTAACAAAATAAAAGAGTACACAAACAAATGGAAGAACATTCCATGCTCATGGATAGGAAGAATCAATATCGTGAATATGGTCATACTGCCCAAGGTAATTTATAGATTTAATGCCATCCCCATTAAGCTCCAATGACTTTCTTCACAGAATTGGAAAAAACTGCTTTAAAGTTCATATGGAACCAAAAAAGACCCCACATTGCCAAGACAATCCTAAGCCAAAAGAACAAAGCTGGAGGCATCACACTACCTGACTTCAAACTATACTACAAGGCTACAGTAACTAAAACAGCATGGTACTGGTACCAAAACAGAGATATAGACCAATAGAACAGAAGACAGCCCTCAGAAATAATACCACATGTCTACAACACCTGATCTTTGCCAAACCTGAAAAAAACAAGAAGTGGGGAAAGGATTCCCTGTTTAATAAATGGTGCTGGGAAAACTGGCTAGCCATATGTAGAAAGCTGAAACTGGATCCCTTCCTTACACCTTATACAAAAATTAATTCAAGATGGATTAAAGACTTGAATATTAGACATAAAACCATAAAAACCCTAGAAGAAAACCAGGACAATACTACTCAGGACACAGATATGGGCAAGGACTTCATGTCTAAAACATCAAAAGCAATGGCAACAAAAGCCAAAATTGACAAATGGGATCTAATTAAACTAAAGAGCTTCTGCACAAAGAAACTACCATCAGAGTGAACAGGCAACCTACAGAATGGGAGAAAATTTTTGCAATCTACTCATCTGACAAAGGGCTAATATCCAGAACCTACAAAGAACTCAAACAAATTTACAAGAAAAAAGCAAACAACCCCATCAAAATGTGGGCAAAGGACATGAAGAGACTCTTCTCAAAAGAAGACATTTATGCAACCAACAGACACATGAAAAAATGCTCATCATCACTGGCCATCAGAGAAATGCAAATCAAAACCACAATGAGATACCATCTCATTCCAGTTAGAATGGTGGTCATTTAAAAGTCAGGAAACAACAGGTGCTGGAGAGGATATGGAGAAATAGGAACACTTTTACACTGTTGGTGGGACTGTAAACTAGTTCAACCACTGTGGAAGACAGTATGGAGATTCCTCAAGGATCTAGAACTAGAAATACCATTTGACCCAGCCATCCCATTACTGGGTATATACCCAAAGGATTATAAATCTTGCTGCTATAAAGACACATGCACACATATGTTTATTGTGGCACTATTCACAATAGCAAAGATTTGGAACCAACCCAAATGCTCATCAATGAGAGACTGGATTAACAAAATGTGGCACATATACACCATGGAATACTATGCAGCCATGAAAAAGGAAGAGTTCATGTCCTTTGTAGGGACATGGATGAAGCCGGAAACCATCATTCTCAGCAAACTATCGCAAGGACAGAAAACCAAACACCACGTTTTCTCACTCATAGGTGGGAGTTGAACAATGAGAACAGTTGGACACAGGAAGAGGAACATCATACAGCAGGGCCTGTCATGGGATGGGGGGAGGGGGAAGGGATAGCATTAGGAGATATACCTAATGTAAATGACCAGTTAATGGGTGCAGCACACCAACATGGCACATGTATACATATGTAATAAACCTGCACGTTATGCACATGTACCCTGGAACTTAAAGTATATATATATAAAAAATAACCATTTGTCAGTTATGAGTTTTGTACATACTTTATTCCATAATATAGTTTGTTTCTTGGCTTTTTTTGTGTGTTTTATGCCAAAGAGAATTCTTTTTATTTTAGTATTAGAAAAACAATTATAGTTATATTTTTAATGGTTTCTTTCATTGCTTAAGTTGTGCCCCACCTTGAGGTTTTATAGATAATCAATCTCCTATTTAAAACTATGTGTATATACACACACATATATTTAAATACATATATATATATACACATATATATATTTAAAACTATATATATATATATAGTTTTCTGAAAAAAAAAAAGTTCCTGAGAAGTCCCTCAGGGATGAGTTATTCTAATCCCAAAACGCAATTTCCACAGAAATTTTTGGTGCTACAACATTTAACAAAGAGAGCATTCTCAATTTTATGTAGTAGAATTGCTAAGGCAAAATAGCAACAACAGAGACAAAGAAATAAAACAATGCAGAAGATGTACAAGATCACCACTACTGTCAAACTAGTAAACCCTGAGCACTTGGAGAGAAGAATGAAAGGATCACAGGCCAATCATATCACTGTGAAATTGGCAGCATGATGGTCCTTATCTCCAGGCACTTGGCTGCTACTGAGGACAGGGTTCAAGTGAGTCTGGATAGTTTTTTAGAGATACCTCATCAACTTAAACAGATTGTTAGCCTATCCTTGCAGCGTAAAGACCTCTATAAACCTTTTCAACTTTTGTTGTGTATCCCCATCCAGCACCCAGTATAATGCTTCTACACTGTAGGTAAAAACAAGTTTACAAATGTTGTAAATTGAGTCATGAGGAGAGTAAGTGAAAAGAGTTAATTTCTGTAAAATTGGCAGAATTGTTTTGCTTTCATAGTTTCTCTTGCACCAGCCATCTTGTAGGAACCATATTGTAGGAGACAACATTGCAGCATGCACACTGACCTTTGTCACTGCCAGCTCTCCTCCAGACTTCACATTGAGATCTGTTGTAATCCATATTGTGAAAGGATGCTGTACTTTATATAACAGGTTTAATTTAGTATATATTCATGATGGCATCTGAGTTCCATTTGGTATATTATCCTCACCAGGATTTTCTGGTTTCTAAGGAGACTTTTCGTATAGAAACAACTCCAGGACTTGGGTAACCCAGTATGAAGTGCCCATCTAAGTTATGAGCACATTTGGGAGGTTATAGGGTTCAAAGTCTGTGTTGATTATAATTTTAATGACCTTTAGATATAACATTCAAGTAGGCAGACTTCTGATTGGAGGTCAGAATGAAATATATAAAGATCCTCTTGATGAAAAACTAAGAGTGGGAAAAGATACAAATAGAGAGACTATTTTAATTCAATGTGATAAGTCACTGAAAAGTAGGCACGTAAAAAGGTTATCCAACTAATTATTTTGTGAATCAAGACAGGATCAGGAGAATCAGCTACAGGTTTTGATCAGAGATGAGTGAGGTTCCAATAAGCCAAAAGGAACAGTTGGGAAATGTGTTTCTGGACAGTTTAAAGAGAAAACTTTCTAAAAGACTGTGGCTACTTAGACCTTCAAAGCTTACTTTCTGTTTGTTGGAGGTATTGTTGTCATAGGAGATGACAAGTTCATGCATGTTATTGCCTCTGAAAACCTCCCAATGGGACAAGATGTGGAGACTCAAGACAGTGATAGTGATGATCCTGTCCCTGCGCAGGCCTAGGTTCATGTGTGTGCTTGTGTATTAAGTTTTTCAACAAAACTTTAAAAAGTAAAAAAAAAAAAAAAAAAAAAAAAAAAAAAAAACCAAAAAAGAAAAAACTTTAGAATAAGTATATAAACAAAATATTTTATAGCACAAAAAAAGAGTACGTAGACTGCTTGCTCCTGCCTCTTTTACTGCTTTGTGCAAACTTCCCTTATTAGACTCCAGCTGACCACTCCTACCTGCTTAGCAGAAAAGACGTACCTGCTCCAGTGGCTGTGGGAAAGGAGGGTGATGAGGATAGTAGGTTTAGTAGAAATTGGTTGCAATCTGTCAGCCTCACTGTTGATCTGGCCAGTGATGCTATTCATGGTGTCACCTGGTAGAGTCTCATTGTTGCCTGAATCACGGGTAACCCCATGAACACATGGTGTCCCATTCTAATAAAGCACTTTGCTTTCCCAACTAGCCTGAGCTTCCTCACACTTGGGCTGCTTCCCTTAGGTCTGTTCTATGGAGGAATAGATTGATGTCAGGTTTCTACAGCTTCAACCAGCCCATCTTGAGAAATAATATTTTCACTCTGTCTTGAACTTTGCAATTCCTACAGTTTAAATATGTATAGCAGTTTAGTTCAGTATATGATTATATTTGCAGCAACATTTGCACTTGGGAGCCTAAAAAGTCTAGAGAGAAGTCACATCCAACCGAGTAAAAATAAAAATTAACATTTGTCTAGCACTTTTACATGTATAAGCATTTTCTATGTACATTATCTTATTTGATACTCCTAACAAGTCATGACATTTTTGATTTTTTAAAAAGCAGACTGATTCTACAGTATACAAAAGGAAGAAATAGCCAGAAAGGAGTTTTATTAATGAAAAATTATTTTCCAGGTTGAATTTCACTTTCCTGTTGATTTTTGAGAAGGGTGTAGAGGGGAGTTTTGGTATCTTGTGGAATTATTTGTGTTGTGAATCTGTTCATGCTTTTATTGGGCATACAGCTTTGGGGCATGCCAATGTATATTTTATAGAAAATAATTTCAGTTTAGTTATGCACATGTGTTAATAAACAGGTTCTATTGTGCAACGTATATACTAAAAGGTATACTCTTCTCATGCCTCAGCATTAGCGTATCAATTTTCTTTCTGTAATAAATGGAACAGCTGCCATGTTATGATTGTGAGGCTCTTCCCTCTCTTGTACCTTGTGCTTAATGGGATGGGGAGGCTAATTACCAGACTGAAAAAGGACTGGTCCCTTCCTTCACTCATTCAACATGGTTCCACTTACAGAAGCCAGTGAGCTGGCAGAGCTGTGGGAGGAACTGGTCCTTGGGCAGATGTCAGCCAAAAGTCTAATTACATGCTAGACTAAGCTAGAGTAAAGTGAATTGCCTTATCAATACCTTTGGTCTACTCTAACGACAATGCACAGAAAGGTAGGACCTTAAGAATGTCTCATTTTTTTCCTACTCTGGGTGCTGTAGACCCCTTACTTTATAAAGTTAATTTGTCTTCAGTGTTTAGGGCAAACCATGTTTGTATGTTTTTCAAATGTATAAGCTACTAACAATTATTGTTTGAAAAAGTTCTGAAGTCTTCTGGAAGAGTTCATCTTGTCTCTTTTTCAGGTCTTCTTTAATTGGTATATTATGGTTATATACTGTATGTGATGTAATGATGTCCTACCTAATTCTACCTGATTTGTCTTCTGAGTCAAGGCCTCTATTCTACAAAAGGATCTTTAATTGACTGGCTCATTTTCTCTGTTGATTTTGGTTTTTTGGTGTGTGTACTGTTTCTTTTTTTGATCCCTTACTATTTTCACTTAAATTGTGTCAATTATTAGATGTCTTACAGTATTTTTAAAAGGCAGAATTAGGAAAAGTATTGGCATTAATTTGTACCACTCTCATTTGAAGGCTTGATGACTAAAGAATATTTATTTTCATATCGACGGTGGCTTAATTTCCATAGAGAAACCTACTTGTAAACTATATTTTTTCTCCCACTAAGGGGTAACACTTAGCTTTAATTTGACAGCAATTGTCCTAAGGATTAGAAAGTACTACTTTAGAAGATGTGCCATCCTCAATACATAACCTTTCGTGATATTTACTGTATTTACTGAATATGTTTACTATATGCAGTTCAGTTCAATAAACATTTAATGTTTGTCTCTTGTGTTGTGCATTTTGCTAGGAGCTAAGGTTATAAATAAGTATACTGGTGTAAAGACATTGCAGTCTAATCGGAGAAAAGATGATATAAATTCTTATTTTGAGTGTGGACTATACTATCTAGACTTAACATGTTAAGAATTCTTTGAAAATATATTTAAAAAGCTATTCTTTTCTATTGAGTATTTAGAATATACCTTTTACTAGAGCATATAAGGATTGGTTTGTGGCCTTTTATTAAATGTTGAAATTCCTAGTCACCTATCCATTAATTTATCTGAAGTGTAGATACATATTATTCATATATTGAATGTTATCTGTAGAATACAGAGTTGCACAGTTATTACATCGTATATTTTTTGATCAAACATAAATAATCAAGGCCAAAGTTGTCATTCTTTCTTCACTGTTATTCAGTCATGTGTTTAGTGTTCACTATACTCTGACATTGTGAACAGTCTCCACATTATTATGCATAGCACTGAACCTCAGCGCACTTGCTGCATGTTCATGGCTGAGAAATACCTTGAGTTTTCCCTGAGGGCTATAAGAACAGTTTTCCTTTTCTTTACACAAGAGTCAAAGGGGACCTGTTCCAGCAGTAACCACTATGCAGACATATTGAGTAAATTTTAGAAAGTCTCAGAGCTCCCGCCAACTTAGGATGTTTTCTGGAGAAAACCAATTCCTGCCTGTCTTTATGTTTTAAATTATCCTGTTTTATGGTCTCTAGCAGATGGAATTTCATTGTGTACTGTCTCCTTTAGACAACTTGTTCACTAAAAAAGGATTTGAATTTATAGTAATTCGATATACTCTATACAGACCAATTCACCATTAATTCTTTGGATCGTTATAGCAATAATGATGTTCATGACAAACTATTTTTCTACTCTCTTTAACAGTGTGTGAAGTAGAAGTGCAATTTTCATAGGCTTTCTTCTGAATTTGCCATTTTGCTAATGAAACTCTCATTTCAGTGTGACTCATTTCTCAATAAATAACCAAGACATTCTATATGTGCTCTAATAACCATTGATACTTGCAAATATTTTGAGTTTACAAAATATATTCTCTAATGCCGGGTTTCCTAATACAGAAAGTCACCTACAAGACTTTTTCTAGGGCTATAATAACCCTCCAGGTTTGGCTATTCTTGTCATCACAGTTTCCTGGAGATGGCAGCAAAGTACGCAGAAGCAAGGGAACCAACTGTAACACATAAACAAGTGGTGAGATGAATGGCGCTGTGCAGTTCTGGGGATGACCGACGAAATGCATCGGACTCTTCTGCTCTCAAATGACAGGGCGGGTACATAGAGAGCTGATGTATGTATTAATTTTATTTTTAATTATGTTGGGTAGGTTTCAACAAACCCTGAATAAACTGCTTTTATTTTATTCCTTACCTGTGGTCAAGTCCAAGGCTTTCCTGTCTTTCTATTTATCCATTGCTCTTGTTTCGTTTCCAGTAAAAGTATTGAGAGATCTCCAGAACAAAAATCTTTTGAGGCCTTTATTTTACGGACCAATCTACAACATTTGTTATCCTTACTTCATTTTCATACAGCTATTTCTAATCTTGTAGCACACTGCATTTCAATCCCTCTGGGTTGTCAGATTTTCTGAATCTATAATGGGATGATTAACTGGCAAGGCAATGCACAGGCTAATAACAGATTGCAAAGGACATCATATTAGACATTGTAAAAGCCCTCTTTATTCCAAAGTATACATCCAATAATGTCCCAGCAGACATGAGTAATGAGCATTGTATCCAGAATAACAGGAACCCTTTCGCTTTGGAATTCGTGCAGAAATGTTATTAAAATGAAAAAGAGAGAACTTCTTTCTGCGGAATTGCTACTGTTCGTTTCAATGCTAAACTTGTTTGTCAAAATGCTGTTGCCTGGAATCAGTGAAAGCTTATATATGACTGAAATATTTCACAAGTTCGTTGAGTACTATAAGAAATCTTGTTTGGGAAGAAGCTAAATGAAAGATTTTTTAAATTTAAAGATCCAGTGTTTTTCAGCTAAAATGTACAACTATCTTTTAAGGCTATTATTGAAGTAAACTTTACTTTTAAGATGAGAGAAAAAGAACATTCTTGATGATGAGTAAAGATTTCTAACACTGGTCTTGAACATAAAGTTAAAGAAAAAGGAGGATATTTGCTTTTACGGACAATAGATAAATACACAGCATTGATCAAATTGTTGGTTTTTGGTCAGATTGTTTGGTTAGTAAAATATATTTTGTTGCAAATGAGAACTTGCTTTTTAACTGGAAATATGCCAAAAGCATTATTCCGTATTTATGTGCTATGTAAAGTTCTGAAGCACTCATTTGCATTCAAACATGTGATGGGTTAAATACAAATCATTTCCATCTCTCTACTTGGGGGAGAGAGCTTGGGATAAGGTAAAGCAGCCCCAAAAGGAAGGCCTGGAGGCTTGGCTTCAAATCTGTGTGTCATGTTTTCTGTGCAATTGTCTAACCCAAAGACATTTTGTTATTGGGTAAGGGCTTGCCTACATGCCATCTGAGCTTTCTGAATCTTTTTGTTTCTTGATCAAGATACAATCAAGTAAGCTGACAGACTTGAATAGACCTTGAATAGTCCTAATGGAAAGCATATTGAAGGATGTACATAGTCACAGTATAAAGGAGAGGCTATTTAAAAATCATTAACTAGTACTAGTATCTTCTTTCCCCATTCTTATCCTGTGGAAGAAAGTCTCAAAAATTTTGAAGGGCCCCAATTTCCCTTCTCCCACACTAGAAATTTTTTTTGCTTCAGAATCTTTGATAGGGAGGCAGGAAGAAGAGAGTTTATAATGCGGAGGCAAAAGTGGACAAGTTTTGGGGTAACAGGGATGGAAAATGTTGAAAGTCCCTGAGATTAAGAACACGGCTGAGGATCTGTGACTGCACTTGTGTTCCAGGCCCTGCTACAGATTCTTGCAATAATAATAGTGAGGGTGAGAGTGATTCTTTATTACACAGGTGCCAAGTCTGCATTTTGGGTGTTTTATGAGTATTAACACATTTAATGCTCACAAGAGTCCTCCATGGTAGATTCCAGTACTGCTATATCATAATAATTTTACAGAGAAGAGGCCACAGGCAAGTTAAATAACTTACTAATGTAAAAAAATGAGTGACCTCAATATGGTGGTCTGGGCCTGTGCCCTTGATAACTGGAAACATTGTGGCCTAAAGACCACACGTGTCTCTCTGTGGACAGGTTTGAGACCTCTGATGGCCAGAGGACCAGTTCTTGATGGCAGCACGAAGGAGAAGAAACAACTGCAATGTTTAGAATCATCATGGACTAAGGGACTTGGTCCCTTCCTGGTTTTCTGGAATAATGTAAACCTGTGATTCTAGCATTCAATGACTGAGATTGGATTACTGGCCAGCCAGCCAGGGAGGAGCCTGCAGCTGAATATGTCCAAACCGTATATCCAACTGTCTTCTTGACATCTTTAGTTGGCTGCCTAATAGGCACTTCAAGCTAAACATGTCCCAGATTGGACTTGACTTTTCCCTCAAATCAGTTCCTGTTATCGTCTTTTCCACTTCAGTTATGGCAACTTCATTTTCCCCCTTGTGTAGCCCAGAACCTCAATTCCTCTCTTTCCCTCACACTCCATATCTGAATTTTCAGCAAATCCTCCTGACTCTCCTCTATCAGAATTTGACCATTCCTCCTAGTTCCCAAGGACACCAACCTGATCCAAGTCACATCATTTCTGAATTATTCCAGTACCCTTTGGACTGGTCCCCTGCTTCTGCACTTACCTTCCTTTAGTCTATTCTCAGTGTAGCAGCCAGACTGCTCTGTTAAGCACAGGTAGACTATGTCACCCTTCTGTTCAGAATACTTTAGTGCCTTCCCATTTCACTCAGAGGAAAAGCCAACGTCTTAACTGTGATCTACAAACCCTATGGCAACTGGCTCCTCATTTTCCCTGATTTTATTACTACTACTCTCATTCAATTTTTTGTTTTAGTTCCCACTACACCCGTCCTTTTATTTCTGCTTGCAATCCCAGGGCTTTGGAACTTGCTGTCCTTTCAGTATGGAATGCTCCTCTTCCAGTTATTTGAATGGCTAATCTTACTTCCTTCCCATCTTAACTAAAAGTCACCTTTGCAGTTGAGACCTTCCCTGGCCACCCTGTCCACATTATTTACTTATGTGTGTTGTCTATATTTCTCACCAGAATGTTAGCCCTCCATGAGAGTAAGGATTTTCTTTTTAATCATGCTTTGTCTTTAGCACAGTGCCTGGCACATAGTAGGTACTCAATAACTGCTTTCTGAATAAATTTAGAGAAATAAAAGAATGCGATATAAGTTGCATCTTAGGGATGTGTACAAAATTCATACTCACTGCCAGACTGTTTAGATTATAATGGTTCTCAGTTGAATTTTTAATCTAACTTTACCAGCAGGCTGAGAAATGAATGAATACGCAGTATAGTTTGACAATTAAATTTCCAAGGTGTTTAAAATATGTGATGTAAAAATAAAGATGATTTATTACTTGACCTTGTCAGATTGGCTTAAAACAGAGAAGAGACAAAGGGCACTCTCTGTGTATTATTATTTTCCCCTTCCCTTTAATTAATTAATTAAAATTTATCTGGACTACTATCCAGTTAGTTGATGACCCCTTTGATTCCTCATGATTTGTCAGTTACTTTGTGATCCAGGATGATGTATTTAATTCCACGTGGTTATTGGATAGATTGGACCAGTGGCTAAGGGGCTGCAGGTTGGTGTGGATCTGTCAAGAATCATTATGCTCCTGCTCAGTAACTACTTTCCTATTGTGGAACTCTGTCTCCTTATTTCATACTGGACCCATATACGAATGCCTTTTAGGGTATAAAAGGATACACTAAGAACAAAAATACATAAGATAACAGTGGATGCCCCAAGGAGCCTGTATTTCTGGCTAAACTTTGCTTAGTTTATTATTAACTCTGCATTAAATGAGAAAAAGGGAAAGTTTAAGATTGACTCAAAACTCTCCTGGAGAAAAAGGGGAGATTGTAAACAATGAAAATACTCTAGAAAGAACTTACAAGGGATGTGAAGGACCTCTTCAGGGAGAACTACAAACCACTGCTCAACGAAATAAAACAACTTACAAACAAATGGAAGAGCATTCCATGCTCATGCATAGGAAGAATCAATATTGTGAAAATGGCCATACTGCCCAAGGTAATTTATAGATTCAGTGCCATCCCCATCAAGCTACCAATGACTTTCTTCACAGAATTGGAAAAAACTACTATAAAGCTCATATGGAACCCAAAAAGAGCCCACATTGCCAAGACAATCCTAAGCCAAAAGAACAAAGCTGGAGGCATCACGCTACCTGACTTCAAACTATACTACAAGGCTACAGTAACCAAAACAGCATGGTACTGGTACCAAAACAGAGATATAGACCAATGGAACAGAACAGAGCCCTCAGAAATAATACCACACATCAACAACTATCTGATCTTTGACAAACCTGACAAAAACAAGAAGTGGGCAAAGGATTCCCTGTTTAACAAATGGTGCTGGGAAAACTGGATAGCAATAAGTAGAAAGCTGAAACTGGATCCCTTCCTTACACCGTATACAAAAATTAATTCAAGATGGATTAAAGACTTAAATATTAGACATAAAACCATAAAAACCCTAGAAGAAAACCTAGGCAATACCATTCAGGCCATAGGCATGGGCAAAGACTTCATGTCTAAAACACCAAAAGCAGCAGCATCAAAAGCCAAAATTGACAAATGGGATCTAATTAAACTAAACAGCTTCTGCACAGCAAAAGAAACTACCATCAGAGTGAACAGGCAACTTACAGAATGGGAGAAAATTTTTGCAATCTACTCATCTGACAAAGGGCTCCTACAAAGAACTCCAAAGAACTCAAACAAATTTACAAGAAAAAAAACAACCCCACCGACAAGTGGGCAAAGGATATGAACAGACAGTTCTCAAAAGAAGACATTTATGCAGCCAACAGACACATGAAAAAATGCTCATCATCACTGGCCATCAGAGAAATACAAATCAAAACCACAATGAGATACCATCTCACACCAGTTAGAATGCCAATCTTTAAAAAGTAAGGAAACAACAGGTGCTGGAGAGGATGTGGAGAAATAGGAACACTTTTACACTGTTGGTGGGACTGTAAACTAGTTCAACCATTGTGGAAGACAGTGTGGTGATTCCTCTAGGATCTAGAACTAGAAATACCATTTGACCCAGCCATCCCATTACTGTATATATACCCAAAGGATTATAAATCATGCTGCTAAAAAGACACATGCACACATATGTTTATTGCAGCACTATTCACAATAGCAAAGACTTGGAACCAACCCAAATGTCCAACAATGATAGACTGGATTAAGAAAATGTGGCATATATATACCATGGAATACTATGCAGCCATCAAAAAGGATGAGTTCATGTCCTTTGTAGGGACATGGATGAAGCTAGAAACCATCATTCTCTGCAAACTATCGCAAGGACAAAAAACCAAACACTGCATGTTCTCGCTCATAGGTGGGAACTGAACAATGAGAACACTTGGACACAGAAGGGGGAATATCACACACTGGGGACTGTTGTGGAGTGGAGGGAGAGGAGAGGGATAGCATTAGGAGATATACCTAATGCAAATGACAAGTTAATGGGTGCAGCACACCAACATGGCACATGTATACATATGTAACAAACCTGCACTTTGTGTACATGTACCCTGGAACTTTAAATATAATTAGAAAACATAATAAATAAATATTGTGTAGGAAAAAAATGCAGAAACAGGAAACGAAATACCACATGTTCTCACTTGTAAGTGGGAGCTAAACGGTAAGAACATAGGAACACAAAGAAGGAAACAACAGAAACTGGGGTACACTTGAGCAGCGAGGGTGGGAGTAGGAAGAAGAGCAGAAAAGATAACTATTGGGTACTAGGCTTAATACCTGGGTGATGAAATAATATGTGTAACAAATCCCTGTGTCACATTTACATATGTAACAAAGCTTCACATGTACCCCCAAATCTAAAATAAAACTTAAAAAAAAAAAAGAATGCCTCTAGAAGGAACATGGTCCTACTGACCTACTTTAGACTTCTGATCCCTGGAACTGTAAGCTATTAAACTTCTACTGTTTTAAGCCAGTAAATTTATGGTTATTTGTTAAAAACAACAATAGGAAATTAATACAGGCCCTGAAAGTAGATCTTAAGATTTGTTGTGATTGAGTCAAGATAATTTCCTCAACTTTATTTATCTTTTCCTTCTATGTGATTTTCACAATGAGAACGTAAATACTATACCTCTTCTACTTAGTGATGCCAAGTGGCTGTGATACCAATAATTATCTGAATTTACAAAGTGCTTTTTGCATATATCAGATATATGTTTTGAGTGACTTTATAATCTTTGTTGAATGATTATCTAACTTCTGTCCAGCAGGCTGATAAATAAATAAATAAATAGTATAGCCAGCCAATTAAGTTTCCAAGATATTTAAAATATATGAAGTAAAAGAGATAGAGAGGGAAGTGGGGGGAGAGAGAGAGAGAGAGAGCGAGCAAGCGAGTGTACTTCCAGAAGTCTTGCAATTTTCAGTAAGTTTAAAACACCAGTTTTTTAAGCCTCATTCTTGTGATAAAGAGTGTAACAAAATCAGGAAAAATGGTACTGTTTGAATCTGTTTTTGAGTTAGAGACTAGAAGAAGAATGGACAAACAGTATGAAACCTTTGTACTATTTTTACAAGTCATTCTCATTAAAGCCTGAAGACTGTAAAGCTATTGGGCTCCTTCTAGGATAATGTCCCCCCTACTGTTATATTTCTTCCAATGAAACCCATCTGTGAGCTTTTGTAGGATGTTCATGACATGCATTTAAATTGCCTGTTGTGTTCCAGAAACCTCTTCTTCCTGCAAACAAGTGGTGACCTCTCTGCACTATGTTCATTCAAGGGACAGACACTGTACATCATCCCAGGCAGGCAGCCAAATGATGGCCACATCCTGTTCAATGCAAAAATACACATTTTCATTAAACCAAGATAATTAGAAAAAGTAGCATAGAGGAATATGAGTAATTCCATCAGTAATTACAGCAATTATGCCCTTAATTGCCATGCCACCTCCAGTATCACATTATATATATGTACAGGCATTTTACAGAGAAAACACTCATATGTTTTATATTAAAGATGTACCTGGTTATATCAGGGATCTCTAGTGGTTAAAAGATAATTGTGGTAGTATTTGTTCATCCTTGCAATGATCAAAGCAAAATACACTGTATTTTCTTAATCACTGTTGTTATTGAGTGCTTTTTCAAGACATGAATTTCTATGTATTTTAGAAACACAAATAAAAACTAGTATACTAAAAACCATCATTTCATACTGTTTTTTTCCCCAACTTGGTAAAAAACAGTCTGTCAAATTTCCCAATAAAGATAAAAAATGCCTGCCCCAGATGTTTCTTCAATTCTGTTCCTATAGCATATGCTTATAGTTAGCCTATTAAAAATTTAAGTATTTACCTCTGGGTATGATTTTCCAGCTTCTCATTTCTCTGTTAGTATATATATATATATGAAAATTGTGACGTACACCTAGTATTCTTGAAGTGGGAAAGCTGAGAATGGCTGCACTTCTTCCATCTGCCTACCGAGCTGATCTCTCTTCCTCAGCCCGCAGCCCAGCATAGAGGGTAAGTGAAAGGCTTGACGTTCATCTGTCTTTCTGCTGAGCTATTAGGAGTCACTTTGGACTTGGCTCGTTTGCTGCCAAGCTTCCTGGTGAATATCAGCCCTCAGAGATGTCATACAATTCATCCCAGCAAGGAAGGAGGTACAGCTAAGCTGAGTTGGAGAAGATGACCTGATTTGCATCCCCACCTAAGGCCGATTTTCATAGCATTTGCTTTTTGGATTCAAAATGTTGTATTTGATTGGGATTATTTGATAGTTTCATAATAAAAGACAACCTCGTGTTCTTATTTGTTCCCATCTACCTATCTTTACTGCATTGAGTGGTCTCAAGTTTCTTTGATGGCTGCAAGGCCAGGGAGAGAGTCATGGCAGCAGTATGCCAAAACTGCCAGCCGCAACATGGGGAGAATGTGCTTTTCACTCTTCCCTTAATCTGGGGTTTCACTTTATGCAGTAGCTGTCCATAGAACAAGTCAAGTTATGTAAATTCACAAATGTCTAGTTTATTTCCGTTAAAGCCTAAGACCATGTCAGTCTGACCTATGATGTGACCATGGTACCCAAGAAGTTCTGTCAGAGAGAATTCAATCACAATGTACAACTTGAGACCGTCTGTTGTGGAAGTCTTCTTTATCCAATGCACAACCCCCTTCCAGCCATCTTCTTAGGCCTTTTCTAAAGGTAGCTATAGCTGAAACATGGGTAGCTCTGTCTCTGATTACTCTCTGCTCGCTTTGCTTGTGGCTTTTCTCATTATGACATTCTTTTTTTTTTATTTTTTTATTTTTTATTATTATTATACTTTAAGTTCTAGGGTACATGTGCATAACGTGCAGGTTTGTTACATATGTATACTTGTGCCATGTTGGTGTGCTGCACCCATCAACTCGTCAGCACCCATCAACTCGTCATTTACATCAGGTATAACTCCCAGTGCAATCCCTCCCCCCTCCCCCTCCCCATGATAGGCCCCGGTGTGTGATGTTCCCCTTCCCGAGTCCAAGTGATCTCATTGTTCAGTTCCCACCTATGAGTGAGAACATGCGGTGTTTGGTTTTTTGTTCTTGTGATAGTTTGCTAAGAATGATAGTTTCCAGCTGCATCCATGTCCCTACAAAGGACACAGACTCATCCTTTTTGATGGCTGCATAGTATTTCATGGTGTATATGTGCCACATTTTCTTAATCCAGTCTGTCACTGATGGACATTTGGGTTGATTCCAAGTCTTTGCTATTGTGAATAGTGCTGCAGTAAACATACGTGTGCATGTGTCTTTATAGCAGCCTGATTTATAATCCTTTGGGTATATCCCCAGTAATGGGATGGCTGGGTCATACCGCACATCTAGTTCTAGATCCTTGAGGAATCGCCATACTGTTTTCCATAATGGTTGAACTAGTTGACAATCCCACCAACAGTGTAAAAGTGTTCCTATTTCTCCACATCCTCTCCAGCACCTGTTGTTTCCTGACTTTTTAAAGATCGCCATTCTAACTGGTGTGAGATGGTATCTCATTGTGGTTTTGATTTGCATTTTTCTGATGGCCAGTGATGATGAGCATTTTTTCATGTGTCTGTTGGCTGTATGAATGTCTTCTTTTGAGAAATGTCTGTTCATATCCTTTGCCCACTTTTTGATGGGGTTGTTTGATTTTTTCTTGTAAATTTGTTTGAGTTCTTTGTAGGTTCTGGATATTAGCCCTTTGTCAGATGAGTAGATTGCAAGAATTTTCTCCCATTCTGTAGGTTGCTTGTTCACTCTGATGGTAGTTTCTTTTGCTGTGCAGAAGCTCTTTAGTTTAATTAGATCTTTGTCAATTTTGGCTTTTGCTGCCGTTGCTTTTGGTGTTTTAGACATGAAGTCTTTGCCCATGCCTATGTCCTGAATGGTACTACCTAGGTTTTCCTCTAGGGTTTTTATGGTATTAGGTCTAACATTTAAGTCTCTAATCCATCTTGAATTAATTTTCGTATAAGGAGTAAGGAAGGGATCCAGTTTCAGCTTTCTACTTATGGCTAGCCAATTTTCCCAGTACCATTTATTAAATAGGGAATCCTTTTCCCATTTCTTGTTTCTCTCAGGTTTGTCAAAGATCAGATGGCTGT
>NC_037672.1:126308133-126395555 GCF_003255815.1 Theropithecus gelada
TCATGGTGGATAAGCTTTTTGATGTGCTGCTGAATCCGGTTTGCCAGTATTTTACTGAGGATTTTTGCATCAATGTTCATCAGGGATATTGGTCTAAAATTCTCTTTTTTTGTTGTTTCTCTGCCAGGCTTTGGTTTCAGGATGATGTTGGCCTCATAAAATGAGTTAGGGAGGATTCCCTCTTTTTCTATTGATTGGAATAGTTTCAGAAGGAATGGTACCAGCTCCTCCTTGTACCTCTGATAGAATTCAGCTGTGAATCCATCTGGTCCTGGACTTTTTTTGGTTGGTAGGCTATTAATTATTGCCTCAATTTCAGAGCCTGCTATTGGTCTATTCAGGGATTCAACTTCTTCCTGGTTTAGTCTTGGAAGAGTGTAAGTGTCCAGGAAATTATCCATTTCTTCTAGATTTTCTAGTTTATTTGTGTAGAGGTGTTTATAGTATTCTCTGATGGTAGTTTGTATTTCTGTGGGGTCGGTGGTGATATCCCCTTTATCATTTTTTATTACAGCTAATTTCAACTGTGTTCTTGGGAAGTAGTGTATCATGTTTGAGTTTGCAGGAATATAAATACCCTGCAGATTTCTTTTCTTATTTTGTCTGTTCCCCAATGTCTTTCTGATTTCTATCACTTACTTGCTGTGTATGTCTATCAAATGACTAAAAGTCTCCGCCGCAGTTTCCTCATCTATAAAAATGAGAATAATCAGACCTACTTAATAGGATCATTGTTAGGCATTAATGATTAAAATTCATTAAGTGCTTGGAAAATGTCTGATATATAGTTAGTGCTCAATAAATTTTAGCTATCATTATCATCACGACTAATGTTACCTTGAATTCACTAAACTAAGACATTGTTTCTCTTAAATCCTTCACCTCTTAGATACAATATATCTTTCTCCCATCAACATTTCTCATCAATTCAAGCATAGGTATTGAATCCTTCCTAAGCCCAAACAAGTGCTTTTCAGATGATCCATGTTGTTTAAGAGCCTGGTTTCTATAGTTAGACGGTCAGGTATAGGTTTTTACGTATTAGTTCTGTCATCCTGAGTGAATTATTTACTGTCTTCAGGCCTCAGTTTCCTCATCTGTAAAGTGTGGTGATGATAATAAAATGTACCCTCATAGGTTACCCTGATGATAAAATGAGAAAAATTCATTAACTGTACTCATTCAAAAAGGTTCCTAGTGACCAGGTGCTATGGCTTATGCCTATAATACTAGCACTTTGGGAGGCTGAGGTGGGAGGATTGCTTGAGGCTAGGAGTTCAAGACCAGCCTAAGCAACATACTGAGATCCTGTCTTTACAAAACGATTTAAAAAAATAAATTAGCTGGCTACAGTGGCATGCTCCTGTAGTCCTAGCTACTCAGGATGCTGAGGTGGGAAGATTTCTTGAGACCAGGAGTTTGATTGCAGTAAGCCATGATCATGCTACTGCACTCTAGCCTGGGTGACAGAGCGAGACCCTGTCTCTTAAAACACACACAAACACCACCAACAAGGTTCCTAGCACATAGCAAGTGTTCAGTGAGTACTTATGTAGATTATTAGTTTGCAATTAGATGATATTTTATGTTTTGAGGTGTGGACAATATAGAATTAATATTCAGTATTTTCCATGTGATGATTTTTCTTTCATTTTTCTCTTCTTTTTTCTTGGGATAAGAATTACATATAGCAAATGCACAAATCCTAAAGCTGCAGGTGAATGAGTTTAGACAAATGTGGCCAACATTTGTTCATATGACCAACTACCCAAATAAGATATAGAACATCTTTACCAGCTCAGAAAGCTCTATAGAGGCCCTTTCCTATTAATCTCTACCCCTTGATAGGCAGCCACGGCTCTGGTTTCTAGTATTATAGATTAGAACATTTTGAATGTTCTCTAATTTTATTTGTATGATGTAATAATTGATTATATATTTTTGTATCTATGTCCAAGCATAATGTTTTTGATGTTCATTTGTGTTGTTGCACATGCCAGTATTTTGTTTTAAAAGATTACTGTTTTATATTCTATTATATGATATATAACATTTTGCTTATCCATTTTTTCCTGTTGATAGCTTATGTGATGGTTTTCACTTTTGGCTATCATTTATATAGCTGCTGTGAACATGTTTGTATAAGTCTTTGTGTGGACACAAAGAAATGTTTTCATTTCTTTTTGGTAAATACCTAGTAATGGAATTGTTAGACCACAGGTTAAGTATATGTTTAAGACACTGCCAAACAGTTTTCCAATGTGGTTGTATCATTCTACATTTCTGCTATCAATTCATGAAAACATTTTAAAATGTTAACATTGTAGTGAGTGTGAAGTGGTACTTTATTCTGATTTTTGCAGTTCTCTTATGACTAATGATGTTGAAGGTCCTTTTGTGTGCTTATTGGCCACTCTATCTTCCTGGCAAAGTGTGTATTCAAAACTTACCCATTTTAAAAATGGGTTGTCTTCTTATTATTGAGCTCTTTACATATTTGGGATATAAGTCCTTTGTCAGATAAGATCACTGCAAAATTGTTGCCCAGTCTGTGGCTTGCTTTTTCATTTTCCCAGGGGTGTCTTTTGATGACTTTTAAATTCTGATGAAGTTAGTACTTTATGGTTAGTACTTTTTTTGTCCCCTAAGAAATCTTTTCTTACCTCAACTAATATAAATATTCTGTATTTATATTCTAAGATATTTAGACTTTTAGCTTTAAGTTCAGGTCTGCATAGTATTTCAAAATAATTTTGTGTATGGTGTGATGAAGGAGTCAAGATTCTTTTTCTTTTTTTAAATACATTTATACAGTTATTCCAGTGCTATCTGTTGAAAGGACTCTCCTTTCTCAATTGTTTTGTCTTAGGTTTTTGTCTAAAATATATTGATGCTATATATGTGGGTCTATTTCTGAATACTTCCATTCTGTTCCATTCACCTATTTGTTCATTATTTTACTACTACAATGTCTTGATTTTTGAACTCTTGTAAATGGCATTGATTTTTAAATTGCTCTTTTCAATTGTCTGGTGCTAGTATACAGAAAAACAGTTGACTTTTTGTATTTTGACCTCATATCCTTACCTTGCTAAATTTATTTATTCTAGAAGTTTTCTTTAAATTCTTTTTGGTTTTTTACATTGATAATTATTTACTTTGCAAATAAACGTCAGTTTTAGTTCTCTCTTTCTAATCTTGATGGCTTTTTCTTTGCTATCCCTGATGAACATAGATGCAAAAATTCCCAGCAAGATATTAGCAAACTGAATTCAACAGCACATTAAAAAGATCATTCACTATAATCAGATAATATTCATCCTGCAGGTGCAAGGATAGTCTAACATGCAAATCAATAAATGTGATATACCACATTAACAGAAAGACAAAAACTATGTGATAATTTTAACAGATGCAGAAAAAACATTTGACAAAATTCAACATCCCTTCATGATAAAAACGCTCAACAAACATGTTGTAGGTATGTACCTCAACACAGTAAAGGCTATATATGACAGACCTACAGCTAACATCTTACTGAGTGAGGAAAAGCTGAAAATTTGTCCTCTAAGATCACCTCATTTTCACCACTTTATTCAGCATAGTACTTGAGTCCTAGCCAGAGCAATTAGGCAAAATAAAGAAACAAAAAGCTTCCAGTTTGGAAGTCAGATTGTCCTTGTTTGCAGATGACAGGAACTTATATATAGAAAACCCTAAAGACGCCACCAAAAAACTGTTAGAACTAGAAAGTTCAGTAAAGTTGCAGGATACAAAATTAACATACAAAAATCAGTAGCATTTCTATATGTTAATAGTGAAGTATCTGAAAAACATTAAGAAAAAAATTCCATTTACAGTCATTACAAAAAAAATAAGATACCTAGGAATAAAGGAGGTAAAAAAAAATTGCCGCAAGGAAAACTGTGAAAGAAATTAAAAGGGATGCACGTAAAGGAAAAGATATTCCATGTTTATGGAATGGAAGCATTAATATTGTCAAAATGACCATCCTACACAAAGCAATATATAGATTTAATGCAATCTCTATCAAAACAGTATTGGCATTCTTTTTTTTTTTTTTTTTCTTTTCTTTTGATGAAGTCTCGCTCTGTCAACCAGGCTGGAGTACAGTGGCACCATCTCAGCTCACTGCAAGCTCTGCCTCCTGGGTTCATGCCATTCTCCTGCCTCAGCCTCCCGAGTAGCTGGGACTACAGGTGCCTGCCACGATGCCTGGCTAATTTTTTGTATTTTTTAGTAGGCACAGGGCTCCACTGCGTTAGCCAGGATGGTCTCGATCTCCTGACCTTGTGATCCTCCCACCTCGGCCTCCCAAAGTGCTGGGATTACAGGCGCAAGCCACTGCACCCAGGCTGGCATTCTTTACAGAAATAGAAAAAACAATACTAAGATTTACATGGTACCCCAAAGACCCTGAATAGTCAAACCAATGCTGAGCAAAAAGAACAAAACTGGAGGCATTTCACTAGCTGATTGCAAAATATAGTACGAAGCTATAGTAATAAAAATCATATGGTACTGGCATAGAAACAGATACATAGACCAGTGAAACAGAATAGAGAGCCCAGAAATAAATCCAAGCACTGACACCCAACTAATTTTTGACAAAGGGACCAAGAACACGCATTAGGGAAGAGACAGTCTCTTCAATATATGGTACTGGGAAAGTTGGATAGTCACATACAGATAAATGAGACTAGACCCCCTACTTCTCACCATATACCAAAATTACCTCAAAATCAATGAAAGACTTAAATATAAAACCCCAAACCATAAAACTATTAGAAGAAAACGTAGGGGAAATGCTTCACGTCATTGGGCTGGGCAAGAATTTTTAAAAATGAGCCTTCAAAAGCACAGGCAATAAAAGCAAAAATAGACAAATCGGATTACATCAAACTAAAAGAGCTTTTGCACAACAAAGTAAACTATTAATATAGTAAGAGGCAGCCTGCAGAATGGAAGACAATGTTTGTAAACTACACGTCTGACAAAGTGTCAAGATCCAGAATATATAAGAAACTTGAACAACACAATAGTAAAAAGCAAAAAAAAAAAAAAAAAAAAAAAAAAAGAAAAAAACAGTTTAAAAATGGCAAAATACCTTAATAGATATTTCTCAAAAGAAGACATACAAATGGCCAATAGACATATAAAAAATGCTTAACATTGTTAATCATCAGAGAAATGTGAATCAAAACTACAATGAGATGCCACCTCCCTCCAGTTAGAATAGCTTTGATCAAAAAGACAAAATTAAACAAGTGTTAGAAGGGATGGGGAGAAAAGGGACTATTTATAAACTGCTGGTGGGATTGTAAACTAGTACAGTCATTATGGAAAAATAGTCTGGAGATTCCTCAAAATATCAAAAATAGAAATAGGATCCAGCAATCCTATTTGGTATATATTCAAAATAAATGTTTATGACAACACTATTTACAATAGCCAAGATATGGAATGAACCTAAGTGTCCATCAATGGATGAATGGATAAAGAAAATGTGGTATATATACACAATGGCATACTATACTATTCAGGCCTAAAAAGAATAAAATCCAGTAATTTTTGACAACAAGGATGAACCTGGAGGACATCATGTTAAGTGAATGAATTAGGCCATTCTCAAACTGCTGTGAAGAAATACCCAAGACTGGGTAATTTATAAAGGAAAGAGGTTTAATTGACTCATAGTTCTGCACTGCTGGGGAGGCCTCAGGAAACTTACATTATAGTGGAAGGCAAAGGAGAAGCAGGCACCCTCTTCACAGGGCAGCAGGATGGAGTGAGTGCAAGCAGGGGATATGCCAGACTCATAAAACCATCAGATCTCGTGTGACTCACTATCATGAGAATAGCATGGGGAAAACCGACCCCATGATCCACTTACCTCTACCTGGTCCCACCCTTGACATGTGAAGATTATGGGGATTATGGAGATTACAATTCAAGGTGAGATTTTGGATGGGGACACAGCCAATTCATATCAGTGAAATAAGCCAGACAGAGAAGGACAGATACCATATTATCTTATTTGTATGGACTCTTAAAAGAAACAACAAAGTTGATATCTTAGAAGCAGAGTAGAACAGTTGCTACCAGAGACTTAGGAGGGGAACTGGGAAGGTAGGATGGGAAAAGGTTGGTCAACAGGTACAAAGTACAAATTTTGTACAAGGTACAAATTTTAGGTAGAAGGAAAATTCTGGTGTTTTAATGAGCAGTAGGTTGACTATAATTAATGGTAAAATATTGCATATTACAAAATAGTTAGAAGAGAAGCCTTTGAGTATTCTTACCACAAAGAAAGGATAAATGTGTGAGGTAATGGATACACCACCCTCATTGGATCACTATACAACAGAGATACATATTGAAACACCAAATTGTATCCTATAAAAATGTGAAATTATAATGTGCCAATTAAACAAATAGTTTTAAAATTTCAATGACTAATGTTTATAAAAAGCTAAACTTAATTTACCTGAGAAACGGAAGTGTTGAACATCTGATTATTTTTATTGCTTATCAATCTAAAAAGGATTTAAGGGGACACGCCTGATTAGGATGTACCACAAAAATCACCTTCAAGAATATTTTGCTGAAAGAAAAATTCTTAATGATGGGAAAATCTAGAAATGAGTTTTCTTAATGCTGCTCTGGAGTAGTAACCTAGGGTGACTATGAGAAACCACATGATTTATTCTGTGAAAGTTGGGAGTAGATGTCCTATGAATCTGATTTGCAGTGTTAGGGTTTCATGTTGCTACAAAGCTTTGTTGAACTTCACAGCTTTTCATATCATTTAGGCTTTACTGTTTTTCTACAGGTATTAACCTCATTTAACACACAAGAAAATTTGGTAGAACATACTGAAATAAATCAGCAGCACTGTGAAAAAAAAAAAAAAAAAAAAGAAGATTTATAAGAGTTTCTACCCTGGGCTACTCCCTCTTTTTCCAGATACTGTGAGTCATCTAAATTAGTCCAAATGATGACTCTTCCTCACCCCAGAAAGAGGAAATTAAAACTTTAAATCAACCCATCATGTTTTCTGCATGTGCTTAGTCTCCAGTGGAGAAGGTTCCTTGGATGCTCTTTCATTATCTTAGGCAAATAAGCAGCAGGGGCTTCTGTGTAAATATGCAAATGCACATGCTGAATTAAGGCGTATTTTTTGCTCAGTTAATATGTGCTTTGGAGGAGGCATTATTTGCTTATAAAGCTCTGAAATCCCTTTGTAGATACATCATCTTGGGCTGACAGCCTTGAGAAGTGGAAGTTTGATGGAGTACTTACTCTAGCAACCCTGCTGGATGTGCAGTTGGCACGGCTGGTGGGGAGGGGGTTGCTGATGGGTGATGCTTCTTTCTGTCACCCCAGCAATGGCACAACTAGAAATAGCAGACAGCATGTGAAGAGACGATGATAGAGTATGAAGGATACACAGAATGAAAATTATCCAGAATGTGGCAGGCCTTCTCCCTGAATAATCGAGAACTGGCTGAACAGTCACTTACAGAGAGGCACAAAGAAGGGATCTTCCTATGAGTTGTGCTTGCAGGAATTACTACCCATAGTCAATGGGGAGGGAATGTTTGAAGGGAAGATCTATGTTTATCTTCCCTCCCTGTCCAGCTCACAGCTTTGAAAGGAATGACAGGGAAGAGAGAGCTTTTGGTTTTGCTGAATTATGGCCATCTGGCTATTACAAGTACAGACAATTAGAGATAATCACAACTCCCTTTCTCCTCTCTTCTACAAGTTGGCAAGCTGAAATTTGGGCTGTGGTCTTGTATTTGGAAGCCTGGCAGGTGTATTCAGAATTCTTCCACGTAAATAAGTGTGACCTCAGAATAGCACTGCATATATTCAATTCAGATAAATGATTTCTAGGTAATCTGAAACTTAGCCCTACACCGTTAAATGTCATCTTGACCTAAGTTAGGAGTATTGGATTTGCATGAAATGACAGACAGGAAACCGTAAATCAAGAAGTGCTTGGAGAAAAGCACTGTTAGAGGTTGTCTCTTGTGGATGTGCATCTCATGGCTGATGACTCCATTAAAGTGAGTTGCAAAAACATCGTTTAGTCTTAAACTTCCTTTTACTTCCACCTCTGATGAATACTCAAGAATACAGGTTTTCATAACCAGATAGGAGAAGTTTGAATAAAAATTCAGGGGTGAAAAAAGAGTGAGCTTATTCACTTAGAAAAATTTGCTAAGAAAGGGATATCTCACTTTAGCACAATTTTTTCCTGGCCAATTTGTTGAGAGTAAGTTACAGAATCAAAAGTTTTGAAAAGTCTGACACATCCAGTGAATTCATAAGCCAACTTTCTCTACAAAACAAAGCTCAAAAGCACAAAAGCACAAAGCAAGGTTTCTGTGCCTGCTACAAACTCACTCTCTTGAAGTTGTCCTATTACTTTTATAGGCTAAATTGCAACATAGCCAATGGGTAGACAGAGGCAGGTGGGGTCCCATTGTGGACATATTCCATCTGTAGGCCATTAGGATTCTGCTGTAGCAGTCCTGTGTCGTTCTCATTATGCACTAATCAAAAGGCTGGGGCTCATCTTTTTGCAGTGCTCCCTATTTCTTTTAATGCACCTGCAAATAAAATGAAATGGGCTTAATGGACTGAGGCTTTGACTGATTCTCATAGCTCTGCTGCATGGTCACTAGTTGCTTCTCCTGGTAATTTACAAAGTTTCCTGCTGTATGATAAAACACAGGTGCTCAAGCTGTCATCCAGAGCAATGATTTATTAGCTTTAGTGGTACCACAGACCTCAGGCAGCAGACACTAAATCAAGAGAATATATACTGAAATAATATGTTTTCCAATGATGACCCATGGAGACTCTTTAGTTGTTCATGCCCTTTACCCACTGCTGTTGGTTTTGCCATTTCTCCTCATTATTTTAAAGCCCACAGGATTCACTTCCTGTCTTAATTTCTCACCTGCCAGGACAGCCTCAGCACCAGCTTTATTACTATAGATTTCTAGTTGATCCTTCACACCACCAAAGAGTTCCAGCTAATGAGTAGGAGAAAGGGGACCCCAGGGGCTTTTTCAGGCCTTAGGATGCTCAGAATCCATATTCCGGGCTTCACTTTGATATCGTTGCCAGACAATAAAAGCTCACATTGGCCTTTCAAATAATTCTGCTTTGAGGTTAAATATGTCTGGACATTCATTTGGAACATTTCATCTACTGAATTTTTCTTCATGGAAATTTGTTAAGACGTCCTGCCTTCCTATTTTCATGACAGAGACTATCAATCAAAGTGACTTCTTCTTGATTATCAGACAGCCCTATGAACATATTAGGGAAACCTTTAATTACTATTAAATGCCTGCCAAACATGGGCACAGGAAAAAATCACTCAGTCAATCAAAGTAGAAGCTTGGTGTGGACTCTGAATTTTAATGAGAGGACAGAGCAGAGTTGTAAATGGAGTCTTAGGTAGGAAAGTGAATATGTAGAGAAAAATGTCCAAAATTATACTGAAAACTGAGAAAAGCAGGACTAGAACAGAAAAGTCAATAACATAAATGATTAAGTAAGATAACAAAAATTAATGTTAATTCTATACAACAGATCAAGAAACTAGAACTTTGATTTTCTCTTGTAATCAGTGCATATGTCACAGACAAGACCAAAATCTTCATGCATTTTCAAGTCTTTTTCATCCCACACAATTCATCTAAATTTTACCCTCTATTGGGTAACATATGGAGATCCAAAGCTTTGGCCAAAGCCTTGGGGGAATCAATGATCTTTATCTTGCACATGTAGCTGTAGGATGGCAAGTGTTAAGGGACATGGCAGAGCAGTGGGAGTTGGGAGATGTGAGAACGGTCATGGCTGCAGATACTTAGATTTGTCAACGCCAAAGTGAGGTAGCTGGTGATAAATATGGTGAAGATGGTGACTACTTACGAGACTTCTGAATGTCCTCAAAGTCAATGGCTACTCAAAAGAAAGAGATTAGGACATAGTGCTGACCTTTCAGAAGGACACTAGCCATAGTCCTGCAGCAAGGTCCTGGATGCCTCTGCTGGGACCAGAATTAGGCCCTTTGTGTCTGTACCATGGAGAGGTCTGAGAATGCTGGGGGAAGGAAGGGCAGTCAAGGCTATGAGAAGCATGAGAGTTTCAGTGGCTTCCTATCAACTGTGAGGAAAAGTTTCAATATGTTAACAACCTCTTAAGATGAACGAGTACATACAGGCTGATTTTCAGCCCTGCCAAATTTCCCTTTTCTTGATGTTAATTCATAATGCTTGATATGGTTTTGCTGTATCCCCACCCAAATCTCACCTTGAATTTTAATAATCCCCACTTGTCAAGGGTGGGGCCAGCTGGAGAAAATTGAATCATGAGAGAGGTCTCCCCCATACTGTTCTCGTGGTAGTGAATAAGTCTCATGAAATCTGATGGTTTTATAAAGGGCAGTTCCTCTGCACAAGCTCTCTTGCCTGCCACCATGTAAGATGTGCCTTTGTCCTTTACCTTCCTCCATGATTGTGAGGCCTCCTCAGCTATATGGAACTGTGAGTCCATTGAACCTCTTTTTCATTATAAATTACCCAGCCTCTGGTATGTCTTTATTAGCAGCATGAGAACAGACTAATACAGAGTTGCAGAGAATTTCTCTTTTATCTTTTCTTCTTAAGTTAGGTAATGGGAGAAAGAATTGAGAATTTTAAGAGCAGTAAACATTGGGGAGGCAATATTTTTTCTCTTCCAATTCTGCATTCGTAGTAAAAATGCAACATGAGTACTGCAACAACAGTACTGTCATTCCTAACCAACTGCATAACTAATCTTTCACAACCAACTGGTGAAGTTCTACCTGTGTTGTTCCTTTCTGTTGGGTTTTTAGACTGCATATTAATTCTGCTGTTATATTAGATATGTCACCTGCTTCAGTTTTCTTAAATACTAAGAAATATCATCTTCGCTGTATTTGGGAATGGAAATTCATTGTGTTTGGGAAGGTAAATCAAGATACCTTGATATGCTCAACCTTTCTTAAATTCTGTTTCTAAGAAAGATTCTTCTAAGCATACTATGGGCTAAAGATTGAAGTGTGTTCACCATAAAGACCGTAGATTGTCTCTCACTGGAAGTCTTTAAACGTAAATTAGAAAACTCCAGATGGAGGAAAGATTTAAATGTAAAATCATGAAAACATAGAAGGACTAGAAAAAATCTATAGTTATATTTTACTGTAATCATAGAGTGAGAAAAGCTTTTCTAAACATAAAAAACCATGACAAGATAATAAATACCCCAACATGAAGATTATAAATTTCTATACAACAAAATGTGACGTAATATGCCATAAACGAAGTTGAACATAAGCTAGCAAAACTGCAACACAGATTACAGACAAAAGACTGGTTTACCTCATCTACAAAGGGGTCTTATAAATCAATAATAAATATGGTACAAGCACCACAATTGAAAAATGGCAAGAGACATAAGCTAGAAATTCTTGGAAGAAACATAACATCACTATAATGCCACTAAAAGTGAAAAGGTTTTCAATTTCACTAATAGTTAGAAACATTTAGACTAAACAATAAAGAGATACAATTCTTCACCTCTCAGATAGACTGTTCTTGAAGCTTGTGTCACCAGTATTTTGTGAGGATGTGGAGAAACAAATATACTCATAAACTTCTGATTTGAGTATAAATTGGTACAACATTTTGGTAATATGGTATTGGTAATATGAACTACAATTTTAAGTGTGTGTACACTTTCTCACCTCAAGTATTTCTGTAAATTCCCCTCCTAGAATTTATCTTATACAAATACTTGTTCAAGTTCAAAGAAATGAACATTATATCTTTGTTAAGAAGATTAAAAATAAGAAATAAATCAAATATCCACCAGTAAGAAGCAGACTATGTAAATCCTATTTTTTTCTGTTCGATGGGAAACTATGCAGTGAAGAAAAAGACGGCCATTTCTATATTGCTTATACTTTTCATAACTTGTTTGTATTAATTTAAAAATACTATGAATAACAATATAGATGGCGATGAAGACAGATTATAAATTACATAATTAGATAGAATTCTCTGATTATATAATTTAAGTATAATTCCACTACATTCATTCACTCATTTATTTATTCAACAAGTATTTTTGAATACCTATTCTGTACAGTGCTCCATTAGAAGAAAATTGTGTAAATAGGTTTTCAAGTTTCCTAGTCAATTTTCCTTGTCAAATACAGTGAAGATGGTGTTTCTTAGCATTTAGTTTTCCTCACTCCAAGATTATAATAAAATATTACTTTGTATTTTTTCTAGTCCTATGTTTTCAGGATTTTACATTTAAATCTTTGTTCCATCTGGAGTTTTTCAATTTATAGCTAAAGAATTCCAGAGAAAGACAATGTATGGCTTTTGTGGTGAACGCAATTCAATCTTTAGCCTTTAGAATGCTTAGAGGAATCTTTCTTAGAAACATAGAAGTTAAAGTTAAAGAAATAATCTTAGTTATAGTAAAAATAAGGAAGCGGTCACCTTATGAGGTTAATAGGCATAGCGACTTGCTGGCACAGCAGAAAACAGGCCCCCAGTCTCTGATTCCTGGCTTAGTAAACTTTCTCTTATGCTATGCTAACATTTAAAATATTCAAACAAATTCTTCAGGTCAAAGCACAAGTGCGTCCTTTTTGTTTTATATCTTCGGTTGGAACATATTTTATTTTTTGCATATCCATAAAAACCATGATGATATTAATTTCTATTTAGCCATTTTTTCCTTCACATTAACTGAATGGATACAGATATACATTTGAGAACTATGGATAAGTGTGAGGAACAAAAGTGTGTGTGGGGGGAATTTAGAATTCCAGAACTGTGTGATCATGACAACTCTTAGTCACATCTGACTGCAATGATTCCGGTTTTTGTCTTTGAGTTCACAGTTTCAATTTATTATGAAAATATTTCCATCTGATGACAAACCTGAAAAGACAGGAGATGTAGAGCTACATAGAAGCAGTTTTGCCCTTTTATCAGAGCCACTCTTAGGGACAGATTTTACTTTGAAAATCCAATTTGAAAAACCACAAATATTTTACATCATTAGACAACTGTCCAATTGCAATTTTTAGCCTAAAGTTTGTGCTTAAAGCTTGTCATCAATATGATTTATAAGTTTTAAAAGTCTCAAATTTTTATCTGTATATCATGTTACAGATCTTGATTCACAACTATTTATCTTGGTCTGAAACTTCAATGTTCATTGATTACCTATCATAATAGTTACTCATAAATGTAGTTAATAATTAAATATAAAAATTATTATTTTTACATATATATAAATCTCTTAAAAAGACCAAGTTTTGAGAGAGAGAGAGCAGGAAATTGCTTAGAAAACCGCAGGAAGCTTTAAGAATCTCAGTATCAGTCAAAGCAGGTACAACAAAAAACAATTTTAGACATTCATTTCTGCTCTAAGAGTGCTTACAATAAATGGATCACAGAATGAATAACTGATGTATGGCAAAATGAGTTTAAAACTATATAAGCTCCAAGGCCCCAATGTGTACAATTCTTTGGAAGGGTTTTAGTCATTCAGTTTTGGAAAATATCAGTGATCCTTTAGGAAGCAGCAAAAAACTTGTTCAAACGAATATTTTAAATCATTGTTCATTTGAGCTATGTATCTATGTAGTTTCCTCATTTGAGGAAGGAGAAAATGGACACTAAAGTACAATGTTTGCATTCACTAAATAGTACATTCAATTGCAGAGTAACAGAAAGCTTCAGAATTCAGTGTGAAACGGGTTATTTTGTTAGAATCAATATTCCATTTTTGCTAGTTTTGTGCGTATATAGGCACAAATATATTATAAATCTGTACATGTCTCTAAATCTGTTTACTCGCCTATTTTGCCCTTTCCTTTCACTCTCTGTGAAACTCCCCATCCTCTGCTGCTGGTCTGGGGCTTTGGCCATCTGCTTTCCTTTGCTCTGTGATAGTTGTGACTTCTTGGCTTTGGCCTGCCTGCTTGATTTCTGACCCTGTGTTTGCCTGACTCTCCGGGAGCTGTGAGGCTCTGCCTTCCATGTGTCTGCCTGATTCCTAACTCACTGCTTCTGCCTGCCCTTTGACACACCATGCAGTCCTTTTGGACTCTTGCCTGCCTTACTGCTAACTCACTGTTGAGCTTCGAACATTTCAGCTTGAGTGAATTCCTGGCTCTCCCAGTTTCAGATGATCAGTATCCCTACCCTTTGTATTTCTACCTGAGTCTACAATTCTAGCACTAATGTCTAGGACGCAAGACCACTTCTGTTGCTTTTATTGATTGCAGAGGAGAATATATGAGTTCAACTTTACCAACCTTACTAAGGCATGAGAACTTTTTAAGGGATGGGGGACAAATCACACACAAGGGAGAGAGTTCACAGGACTACCTTCGAGTCATTCCTTTAGTTAGGTATAGACTTTAGATGCATCAGTATGACTCTTCTGGGTTTCTTTTGCTTATTTTTTTTTCCTAATTCTTGAAAGCATTGTCCTTTAAAAATTTTTTTTATCCTAGTTTTTCCTGAAATTCTAGAATGACTTTTTTTTTTTTTTTTTTTAATAGATAGTATTCCAACCTCCAAGAGATGTCCTCTTGGTACCAGGTCAAAACATTTCTTTTTGAATCCATTTGCCTCATGCCTCTGGTGTGTGAGCATTGTGCCCACAGAAACATCTCTGAAAAATCTGGGTTCCTTCTGTACTTTTCAGTAGCCTGAGGTACGACCCCAAATTTTAGTTATATATCTTGGTTTTACCAGCCCTTTGCCCTTAATTCTCATTTCATCCTTTTTAAAAGTCACAAGTCCTTAAGGGCTCTGGGTTTCTGGATAATTTTGGTCATAACATTATAAACTTCTTAATATGGTGGTATCCAGGCATTTCTGCTAACCAAAAACCTTCTTTTGCTTCTCATATGCCACATACTCTTTGTTGTGATGTTACTTAATGTCTCTGAACCTTATTTTCTTCATCTATAAAGTGATAACAAAGGCAACAGCAACAATAATAATAATGACAATGTGTACTGAGCACTCCATAAACAATACCTTTTATTATTATGTTTGCTGTCTCCATGATTATTACTTTTTTAAAGAGATGAGCCAAATCTTGACTGAGCTAATTTGTTTTTGTATAACATGCATAATGTGTGTCTTTTCTTCTAGTAAAATAGTTCATCCAAAATGAATCATACACATGACATAAAAACTGCAGAGGAAGGAAAACTTAAAAATCACTGCTCTTGAATAAGGTATTGTAAATGGATAGTAATTGTATACTGCCTGTTACTGTTTATTTTAGATGTGTAAAATACAATTGCCATCTTATTTGTGTACTGGGTTTTTTGTTTTTAGTGAATGTAAGGTTGTTTTATTTTAATGGGTTTCCTCATAATTTCAGTTCCCTCATCCTGATTTCCTTTAAGGCTGAAGTTTTCAGACAGACCATGAAAAGGTAGAACATCTTTCACAGCTCATGGAGGCCTTTCCCTCTGTTTCTTGCACTTACTGTTTTAGAATCCTGGCCCCTCCCACCCCCACCTCAAACATGAATTTTCCAACCACCGGGGTTTTCAGACCCCTGTGGTTGGAATCCCCACAGGGATTCAGTTAATCCCAGAGGCCAGCCTGTGACTGAGGTGATATGGGAAACAGAGCCTAGTCTTGGGGAGCTGGGAAGCCAGGCCTGGTAGGGGGAAGAGGGTTATAGTTGCTGAGTTACTCATTCCATTATTGATCCCAGAGGAGAACTGGCTGGAAGCCAAGGCAGAAGTCAAGTCAGGCAGAGCTGTTTAAACTCCACACAGAATGAGCTTGGAACAGAGTACTGCAGCTGGGGGCAGGGGGGTTAGATTCCTTCTAGGCTGACTTCTCACCAGGAATGGGGCAGCAGCCTTCATCCAGACATTCACTTGGTGGAGCTGAAGATTCTCGACTAGAGCTTACTGGTTACAAGTCTGTGCAGAATGAAGTTTGCAGGTAGAACAGCAAGAACCAAGCTCTTCAGAGCTCGTTTTCAGTCTTGCTCTATTTAGTGTCTTGGATGAGTATTTTCTCTTGTTCTAATTTTCTCTTGTTTTAATTTTCACACATGGTAATGGGTATAACCATCCCTATCTCATACGAAATTAAATTTGGTATCATTGTGATTAAATTTGGTAAAACATGCAAAATACTTAGGACAGTGATTGATGCATGTATTCAATAAATGGTAGATATTATTATTGTCATTGTTATTTTAGTTGTCATTTATGATTGAAGCTGGAGGGCCATGCAGAGGCAAGTAAGAAACCATACACAATGACTTTTAGGAATGAGGTTTTGTCACTGACACTTTATTGAACATTTTTTATGGTGACATTTTGGCCTTTAGAAGTAAAGCTTTTCTGAGATGAGGTAAACAGTGCTCTTATCAGTATCTTCTCAGAAAACCTTTCTAAGTTATTACATTACATCTAGTCCCTACAACTGGAATGATGTTGGCAAAGAACATATAAGGTAGGAATATTATATAAGGGGCTTCTGGCTTTTCAAGTTAATAAAAAGCACTTATATTTGAGCTCATTTGATTCTGGACGTAGATAGGGGTTCTACCTGGCAAATACAAGATTTGAGTATTGCAGAGCAAATGAGGAGAAAATACAATTAACCTTAAGATTCCTTTAGTATCTGCTACATGTCTATAATTTCCTTCTCTTTTATTCAGCATTAATTGAGAGAATGGGATATGATATGCAGGTCTGTGAGAAATTGAGTCTGCCCTCAAGGATCTTATACCGTTGTAGGAAGAGAAGATATGTACAACTGTATAAAAAATATATTACTTCTGCCCTCCACCCACCAGTATGGCTAGAGTTCAAGTGGTGGACATGAATAGAAGACTTCTGCCAGGAATACAGAAATCTAATGGAGTATTTTGTTAAGTTATAGACAAAGGATGTTGGAGCCAGTATTACAATTACTCTTTTCATTATATTTATTTTTATTTAGGACTGAAACAGGAGGGCCAGGCATAGACAAGCAAGGAAGTGATATAGTTATGACATTCAAAGTGAAGAAATAGTCCATGTAATTTCTCCGGTGGATAACATATAGGGGGAAAGCAACCAACGGTGGTGCTGAGGGTAATCTTATCCAAGCAGCCTCCTTGCTGAGTCCGTCTCCTGCTTGAGAAGACTGGATCGAATATCAGTCACATAGCACCAGGAGCGTGCGATTGTGGAGACAGTGCTAACTAGCTGGCTGGCAGAGAGCCATGGAGGCCAGAGGCAGCAGGCCTTTGGAGAAATATGGCAGGGCCTGCTCTGTGGTGTCAAACGCATGAGGTGAACTCGTCTTTTTCTGTCTGTGAATCTCTGTGTTTTTTTTGTTTTTTCTTTTTTGAGACCCAGTCTCGCTCTATCACCCAGGCACGAGTGCAATGGTGCAATCTCGGCTCACTGCAAGCTCCGCCTCCCAGGTTCAAGCCATTCTCCTGCCTCAACCTCCCCAGTAGCTGGGACTACAGGCAGCCGCTACCATGCCCGGCTAATTTTTTGTATTTTTAGTAGAGACGGGGTTTCACCGTGTTAGCCAGGATGGTCTCGATCTCCTGACCTCATGATCCGCCCGCTTCGGCCTCCCAAAGTGCTGGAATTACAGGCGTGAGCCACCGTGCCCGGCCTTCTGTTTGTGAATCTTTAAATGAAACCGACACTCATTACCAGTGCTTTTGGAGTTGGGTGTTTGTGGGAGAGCTGGAAGGGTAGGTAGAAGTCTAGATTCACTGAGTCCAGCCTCAGGTGAATGTGGAATACAAGTCAAGGCTTCCCAAAGATGCTGGGACACATTTGGATTATAATGCAACATAGTTCATAGTATTATTCAATATTCATAGTGAAGTGTGGAATTGATAAGTATCATAAAAGAAGTACAGAGTAAACATTATCAGAGGTCTGAGTAGTGAAAGCTTACTTCCAGCCTAGGGATGGAGACAGGAAGGATAAAGGAGGAAGAAAGCTTTGCAAAAAGTGTTAACTGAATTGGACTTTGGGAGATGATGTGGTGGACACTGTGCCTAATTCCCCAGTATCTACCTCAGATGATTTGTCCGGTTGTGGTGATTTCATGCCCTTTGTCAGGGATCGGTTCCAAGATGGATAAGCCCATGATAATTTGGACAAATAAGATGGGTAAAGTGGCTTGGGGCTTTTGGGAAGAACAAGTAACTCTTTCTCCAATTGGATGGGAACAAAGAAGCATTTAGCCTAATTGCTACTGAAAATGTTCCTGCAACCACAAGGAAAATAAATCTTCCCAGGAATCTATTCTCCAAAAATAATCCTCTCCACACCCGTTGGCCCTGGCTATATAGCATCTAAAACTAGTGTACAATAAACCATTTTGTGTCATTTTGAAGTTTTTAGTTATTCTCATTTTCTAATGGTGTTTTGTTTTTTGAGACCGAGTTTTGCTCTTGTTGGCCAGGCTGGAATGCAATGGCATGATCGCAGCTCACCACAACCTCTGCTACCTGGTTCAAGCAATTCTTCTGCCTCAGTCTCCTGAGTAGCTGGGATTAAAGGCATGTGTCACTACGCCCAGCTAATTTTGTATTTTTAGTAGAGACAGGGTTTCTCCATGTTGGTCAGGCTAGTCTCGAACTCCCGACCTCAGGTGATCCACCCACCTCAGCCTCTCAAAGTGCTGAAATTACAGGTGTGAGCCACCGCACCCTTCTTAGTTATTCTCACTTTCATAGTTTTTTTATTATTGCTTATTGAATTTGAACATGATAGGAAAAATCAATTATTTGTTGTTGGATCAATTTCATTAATGGTTCATTAATTTTGATGTGTTTTGAGAAACTGGTGTATCAGTAGCTGTATTTGAACTTCCATCGCAATTTTCTTAGTCTACTACTTTCTGCCACAGCGAGATGCTATGGGAAGAGCTTTGGAAAGAGTTACCTATGGCTTTGCATTCTGACTTTTCATCAACTTTTGAATATCAATTTCTTTTATTATACCTCAACAATTTTTTTGTTGTTGTTGTTAAATGAAATGAACTTTTGCTCATGTTCTAATGTTGCTGTATTCCACAGAATCTTGACCTATTATTCTAGGTCTCTAATGAAACAATGATCTCTCTTCCAGGATTGTCAGGCAGAGATGACTCTGAGAAAAGTCTATGATGCTACTGGTTGAACAGTTATTACTTTGGTGCCATAGACAAATTTCATTTGGAGTGTTTGATTATATCCTATTAAAATTTACACAAATTTTAAAAAATTAATCATGTTCAAGTGGTTATATAATTCTTCCTTATTTCTTACAACTGGTTGGAATATAAGTTCAATGAAGAAAGCTTGGAGCATTGTTGGCTCTCAATAAATGCTTGTTGTATGAATGAATGAATTACTCAGCACTATTACATACCTATTTGAGAACTATATTTTTTATTTTGGGAAGAATGATTTATTCACCATATTTTATTATTTTTGTTCATTGGATTTAAATGTTCATTGGAAATTTATTTTCTAGATGGTAAAATAGTTATATGAAGTCTAAGTATTTCAAATTAAATTTTGTAACCTTTTGTTTATTAAATTTTAAAATAAATTTAGAATTTAAAAGCAGCACTTTAATCTATACATACAGAGTATCTTCTTTGTTAAGAAGAGGCAGATGAATATCTTGGTTTAAGCAATACTGTCCATTTTGATGAGCTTACTTTTTATGTTTTAGTGTAGAACAAAATAAAAAAAAATTTAAATAAAATTAAAAAAATAAAAAAGAACAACAAATAAAATAAACAATTTTAAATTCTCCTTTCTATACTTAATCTGGATAATCTTATTGGCTGCTGTTGCCACCCTGATGCTAAGATTCAAAGGACTCAAAGATGAGAAAACTATCAATTTAGCAAAATGGGGATTCTCCTTTACTTGTCCTACCAATTGAAAAAAATAGAGAACCAAAAAAGAAAAAAAAAAAGAGAGAGAAAATAAAAAGAATGTGCCCCCACCCCAGTTCCCAATGGCAAGTTGACTGAAACAAAAATATTTGAAATAATTAATGTCTCTGGATACCTGGATTTACATTCTATTTTCCTTGCTATAAATAAGTGGCTGCTGTAAGTTAGGGCAGGTGTAAATGACTGTGACTCACTATATGTATGGTAAAGACATGCGTCTTGATGGGAAACAAGGGACAAGGAACATAATGAGATTCAACTGAGGGGGATTTGGGACTTAACTCCTCTTCACGTTGGAGTGAAGCCAGATTCATAGCAGTAGAAGGACTCTATAAACATAATTCACTGAAATGAGAGGGTGATAAAAAGGCCCTTTTTCTTGCCTTTTGCAGGGATAAATTACACCCGAAGCTACAGAAATGTTCCTTTCTAGCTTCAGATTAAGTGTGCTTGTATAATAAACATTTCTGTAACACTCGGCTTCTTTAACCTCGACAGCTCAATTAGGGCTGTGCGATAAAATACAACTTCTATGCACTTTGTGAACACTTAATGTGACTGAGGGCCTGTTAGCAAGAAATCTCACAGAAAATAGGTCTTGACAAGTGTTCAGGGAAATTGAATTGGCATTGTGTTTAATGAATATATATACACACACACACACACATATATGCATATACATATGTATATTCTTTAAAACTCTGTATTCTAATTATAATGATATATGTGAGTTTCCTTTTTTGTGTGAAAATCTCTTATTCATTATCTTTGCTATTGGCTGGAAAACCATGAGGAGATTTGGGAAAGTTGTTATATGTGGGTACAGATGTTTAAAGAAGTCAGGAACTCTGATGATTCACAGAGTATGGAAAAGTCTTAATTCTAATCTCTAAATTGCTGTGAATTGGAGGTAGTCTCAGTGAGCCCCTTGACTTGGAGTTATGTTGCTTAATACATTTGCATATTTCTTTTCTGGAGGAGGATAGATATTAGGGCTCTGGCAGGATTGGTTGAGAAGACAACCTCAGATAGATGAGCAGTCTCTGCATAGCACTGTGCATGGGAGACGTCTGACAACCTGTCAGAATCACTCACTGCGCGTTGACATTAGAAACCGCTTCCAGATAGCCTTTTTTTGGGTACTATTATGGTGTCATAAATTTTGTCATGATCGTCTACCAAATAAGGCTTCAATTTCTTAGACTGGCTTTCAAGTACCTCTGAGACCAGCCTTATTTCAATTTAACCCCTTTTATAGTTGGATTTTCATTTTGCCTCAGGTGCATAGAATTCCCAGATCCAGGGAAGGGGCTTTCATGTGATTCATCGATTTAGTTGGAACTTGCCTTTTACTAATACCACTTCATGCCCCCAGTCTTCAGGACAAGCTGTGGTCTTTAGTGTGCTTTGTTTACTCCCCTTGTTTCTCCACCTTTTTCTTGTCATTCCCTCTGTGCTCTCTGCCAAGCTCTGTCTCTCAGGTTGTTTAAAGCTCTGTGGGTGGACCTGTCAAGTAGACCCGCCCTAGAAAGCCTTTTCTGATCCCCCAGCCAGGGGGAGTCTCCCTCTGCACTCCTTTATTGCTTCATTTTTAGTTCTTTTATGACACATCAATTTCTGTTTATATTATTGTTATTTATAGACCTGTCTCTTCTCCCTTGAGGGCAGAGTGGGTAACTGATTCTCTGTCAGGGTTGGGACTAGCTCTTGTATATTCAGCTCTTATTTTTCCATTTTTATAGAGCATATTTGTAAACAGGGCCCAGCTTTCTGACAACACCAACAATAGTTTTTAAACAATACATAAATGTCATGTGTACATATAATGTATGCAAGTATCTATAATAATGGTGTAAGGAGGACCCAAGCTATGAAGAATGGAATACAAAAACACAGTTTGATTTGTAGAGAAAAAGGATCATAGTGTCTTCCTGAAAAGAAAAAAAAAAAAAAAAAAAAAAAAAGGAAAATTGTGATTTCTAGCTTAAAAGGGAAACCTTACTGACTAAACACAGAAAGAAAGTTTGGGGAAACATCAAAAGGAGAAAAGATTAATTTTTAATGTTACAGGATGTCTCTCGAAGGGGATAATTCAGATGTCAGTTGCACGTTTTCTTTACTAGACTGGTTTATCATCGTGGTGAGGAGGAGATGGGGAAAAGCGCCTGAGCTTTTCAAAGGGCTTGTTTATGAGTGTTCAGATCAAACAAGATATGTGGGACTACCGGGAATTCTTTATTTGCACTTCTAATTGTTTCCTTAAATGTAACCATAAAAATTCATTCAGAAAACTGCAGCAGATTTAAGGAGATAAAATAAGACCTCAGATGGCTGTTAGTAATACAAATAACTTAAAGCGTTTTTGCAAATTGCATGTCAGCCACAATTAACAATATGATGTTTATTTTGGTGCGGATGGATACCCTCGGTAAGCAGTCTCTTTCAGTATATCAACGCTTCCTTTTATAATGTCGTCGTAATTGAAACATTTTGTCTTGCATAAGACAGATGGGTGCGCAGCAAGTGTTCACGACACAACCATTTATGCCGATAGAGTTTGCAGACACCAGCTCCACCTTGGCCTGTGTGCAATGGCTGTTCCCTTGTGGAGGGGACCAACACAAACATCGGAGCTTGGATCACAATCGCCACACACTAACATTTTGCCAGATTGCAGCAATTTTGGCATTGCCTAATTCACATGCAGTGCGATTGTGGGGAGGTTTTGAACAAATATTGATTTGTGAGAAGCAGATGAGTGTCATAATTCCCATTTTTAGTATTTCCTTTTCTCACTCAGTGTAAAAATTGTCTACCCTCTTGAGAAGAAGTAAATAAGGTATGGAAATGTTGCTCCACTGTGTGAGAAGCTAGACAAATATTTTCTTTTCTACCACAGAATGTTTTCTGCTGCTTGTCAAAATTTCTTGTGTGCTCTGTGATTCTACACTGGTACACCACAGCAGTGCCTGCTTCGTGACAGCACGGAGCTTGCACTGGGTATCAATAAAAACGGTATCTGGAGATTTATTGAAGTGGATTTAAAACCAATTAGTCCGGTTATTAATCTGCCATCCTTCTCCTCTTGCCCTGCCATTGCAATGTTAACCATAAACTACGACTGAACCAGCAACATCCTTTCTCTGATGGGGGATGGCTTAATGAGAATGATTTTATCTCTTCTAGGGGTGTTTTTTTGTGCCCACACTCAATCATCTTGATGGCTTTGTTTTTACCATAAACATCAAATGGCATTATATTGGGAACATTATGTAACAATTAACCACATTTTAATTTGTCTGGCAATTATGGAGACATAGTGCTGTCATGGAAAGGACTGTCTCACTGCCATATTAAAGACTCTGAGTGGAATATCTTTTTTGGTGCAAAATTTATAAACAGATTCTGCTTCCATCAGTTAAGAAGGGTTTTAACTACAAATAATAGAAAACACTAATACTGTGTTTGAACATACTTTGTCATTCTTAGTATAGTTACAGAAACTTTGTTGGAAGTTGGTTGCTGCACCTCTAGGATCCTGTCTGGGTTCCAGGCAGGAAAAGAGGAAGGGAGAAGCAAAGATCAGTGTCTGCATGAAGAAATCATCTCTTTCCAGAATTCTCATTTCATACCTTGTTAACCACTTAGATGCTCCTAGCTGCAGTGGAGCCTGGGGAAATACTGCACCAAGTCAGAGGCTGATTCTGCATCAAATGAAGAATGGATAATGAGATTTAGAGTTGATTAAAGTCATACTGTTTAAAAATGATTTTAAAATAAGATGGTTGAATGCTTGCTGACAGTTGCTTTTCTATGTTGCAGAATTGACTCTGCTGGGCTGAACATTCCTGGAGAGTGGGGCTGGGTTGGGGAGAGTTGCAGAGAGCTGGAAAACTGGAACAGATTGATATTTTTAGTTCTCAGGTCAGTTAGCTTAAAAGTCAAGGAAGCAGAGAGTAAAGTCCTCTGGTGACTGAAATATGACTCCTTGCTTATTTTCATCAGTCTTTCACTTTTATGCAGTCTAGCCTTATCCTTGATATGGGGAAGCTTATAAAAATTGCCACTCCATTGCTCATGACCTGCCCTATGAAGACAAATATTTTCAGAAGATAGATAGTGTTCAGGTAAGAAAAGCCTAGACTAACATCTCTTGTATGAGAAAGAAAAGAAAGGAGAATATACAGATAACAAACATGAAATGCTGGCAAATATGATCTGCCAAAGAATTGATGTTAGTAAACCTTTGCCTGGTTTTATTTTCTATGTTTATGATTTTGCTAAGATTACAGAGTCCTTAACATTAAGGTAGTATATCCCCAAGTAGTTTCTAAGGGAAAGGCAGGTAAGTGATCAGTTGCTTTAGATGAAAGTCATTCATTGACGTCAGACTAGATTTTCACAGTTAATTTGATATTCTGACAGTTACATAAATTAATCCAGTAAATCCAACAATACCTACCAAGATTTGTCTGGATTTGTCATGAACATTAAAATGTCATCAGCATACATGGTAATTTATACTCCCTCTGATTAACAGTAATCCTTCTCATCTCCTGTGAGGATCTAATAACCAGAGCTAATGGCTTTAATGCTAAAATAAACAGCAGAGGATGTGAGCAACACCTCTGCTTTGTAGCTTTTGGAAATAGTCTTATGTGTGCAGAATATTTTTGTGTGTGTGTGTGTGTTTTTAAAGAATATCAACAGCTGATTCTTATTCCAAACCAGTGTTTCAATGTATCATAAAACACATTATTTTATTAGGTGAGTTTCATCTTGTGTTCAGTAACATGGCAATTAGGGTTAGTATGGTAAACATTTAGAATGACCATAGCTCCTCAAATGAATCCATGACTGTAATCTTGACATATAATGTTTTAAGCCACTATTAACTAAATTACTAGTTTTGTCACTATAACATGGAGATAACAATAGTGATGGGACTACCACCAGCTATTACAGGCCTATGTATGAAATAATAATAATAAGAAGAAAATGCCCCTAGTTAGACAGAGCTGGTGTCACGCGGGGTGGCAAGCAAAACTTGCAGTGCCTTTGAGTTCCTGACTTTCCCCCTCAGTGAGGTACCCTTGTGCAGGGCACAAACCACACACAAATATGAATCTACCCTCACTGATAAGATTCTGCTTAAAGAGAACAAATGGCATACCTTTAGCAGAGTTTCCAGTGGGTGACACATCTGGATAACCACCTCGAACAGACAATATTATGTGATGATGATCAGTTAATTATCTATTTATTTGCTATGTAAAAACCATATAGATATTTTGATTTTGGAAAAGGTGTACAGGATCTTTTTCCTTTTTTTTGAACTATACCAAATAAATGAATAAATATTAACTCTTATCAGTTATACAGACACTTTCCATATACACAATTCCATTTATTATTTACAACAAACTTAAGCTTGTTGTAAATAGATGATGGAGCCTGAGTTGAGGGAGGTGTGCCGGGCTAACTAGCAGGCCTGGGCTCCTCAAATCCTTCTATTCAAGTGTTATAAGAAGGGAAGGGCTACCAAAGACTAGCTTTTTCAGGCCTCTAGGGAGATGACCTCTCAGTCCTGGGACTATCCTCCCTGATAAGAGAGTGTTTGAATGACTGCCTCGGGTCACCAGATAGTTAATGCCAACAGTGTGATTTCTGGTGAATAGCTCTTTTTGCATGCCTGAAAATGTGGGACACTCTGTATCCATTTTACCCCTGGGAGGCTGTATTATATCCCTATGTAACTGACTCCCAATAAAATCCCTAGATGCCAAGGCTTGGGGGAGTTTCCCTTCTTATAACACTTCGCATATGTTGTCACAGATCACTGCAGAGAGAATTAAGCACTGTTCTTGTAACTCTATTGGGGAGAGGGCAAAGGGAAACTTGTGTCTAGTTTCTTTCAGGTTCCTCCCTATGTATTTTTCCCTTTGCTGATTTTAATTTGTAGTCTTTCACTGTAATATGTCATTGATTTGGTTTGACTCTGTGTTCACACCCAAATCTCATGTTGAATTGTAATTTCCAATGTTGGGGGAAGGACCTGATGGGAGGTGACTGGATCATGGGGGTGGATTTCTCCCTTGCTGTTCTCATGATAGTGAGTGAGTTATCATGAGATCTGATGATTTAACAGTGTGGGACACTTCCCCCTTTGCTTTCTCTCCTGTTCCACCATAATAAAATGTGCCTGGTTCCCTTTCACTTTCAGATAATTCTAAGTGTCCTGAGGCCTCCTAGCCATGCTTCCTGTACAGCCTACAGAACTGTGAGTCAATTAAACCTCTCTTCTTCATAAATTATCCAGCCTCGGTTTTTTATAGCAGTGTGAAAATGGAATATACAGAAAATTGGTATCAGAGAAGTGGGGCATTGCTATAAAGATACTGAAAATGTTGAAGTGACTTTGGAAATGGGTAATGGGCAGAGGTTGGAATAGTTTGGAGGACTCAGAAGAAGACAGGAAGATGAGGAAAAGTTTGGAACTTCCTAGAGACTTGTTGAATGGTTGTGATCATTCTGATGCTGATGGTGATATGGACAGTGAAGTCTAGGCTGAGCAGGTTTCAGATGGGGATGAGGAAATTATTGGGAACTGGAGTAAAGGTCATTCTTGCTGTGCTTTAACAAAGAGACTGGTGGCATTGTGCCCCTGCTCTACGGATCTGTGGAACCTTGAACTTAAGAGAGGTCATTTAAGGTATCCAGCAGAAGAAATCTCTAAGCAGCAAAGAATTCAAGATGTAGATTGGCTGCTTCTAAAAGCCTATGCTCATCTGCATAAACAAAGAGATGATCTGAAATAGAAACATATTTAAAAGGAAAGCAGAGCATAAAAGTTGGAAAAATTTGCAGCCTGACCATGTGGTAGAAAAGAAAAACCCATTTTCTCAGGAGGAACTCAAGTCAGCTGCAGACATTTGCATAAATAAAGAGGAGCCAAAAGTTAACAGACAAGACAATGGGGAAAATGCCTCCAGGGCATTTCAGAGATCTTCACAGCAGCCCCTACCATCACAGGCTAGGTCTAGGAGGGAAAAATGGTTTTGTGGGTCAGGCCCAGGACTCTGATGCTTTGTGCAGCCTTGAAACATGGCACCCTGCATCTCAGCTGTTCCAATGGCTAAAAGGGGCAAAGGGATAGCTTGGACTGTGGCTTCAGAGGGTGCAAACCCCAAGCCTTGGCAGCTTCCATGTGGTGTTGGGTCTGCAGGTACACAGAAGGCAAGAATTGAGGTTTGGGCAGAGGCCTAGATTTCAGAGGATGTATGGAAACACCTGGATATCCAGGAAGAAGTCTGCTACAGGGACAGAGCCCTCATGGAGAACCTTCACTAGGGCAGTGTAGGGCGGATATGTGGGGTTAGAGTCTCCACACAGAGTAACTCCCCACTGGGGTACTGCCTAGTGGAGCTGTGAGAAAAGGGCCACCATCCTTCAGACCCCAGAATGGTAAATTCATTGACAGCTCACACTGTGAACCTGGAAAAGCTGCAGGAACTCCATGCCAGCCATGAAACCAGCCACAAGAACTATACCCTGCAGAGCCACAGAGGTGCAGCTGCCTAAGGCCTTGGGAGCCCACTTCTTGCATCAGCTTGCCCTTTATGTGAGACATGGAGTCAAAGGCAATTATTTTGGAGCTTTAAGATTTAATGACCACCCTGCTGGGTTTCGGACTTGCATAGACCCTGTAGCTTCTTTGTTTTGGCCAATTTCTTTCATTTGGAATGGCAGCATTTACCCAATGTCTGTACCTTCACTATATCTTGGAAGTAACTAACTTGTTTACAATTTGACAGTGTCATAGGTGGAAGGGAATTGCCTTGTCTCAGATGAGACTTTGGACTTGGACTTATGAGTTAATACTAGAATGAGTTAAAAATTGGGGGATTGTTGGAGATGCAGGGATGGTTTCAAAATGTGAGAAGGAAATGAGATTTGAGAGGGGCCAAGGTCAAAATGATGTGGTTTGGCCCTGTATCCCCACCAAAATCTCATGTTGAATTTTAACGCCCAATGTTGGGGGAGGGACCTTGTGGGAGGTGATTGGATCATGGAGGCGAATTTCCCCCTTGCTGTTCTCATGATAGTGAGTTATCAGAAGATCTGATGGTTCAAAATTGTGTGGCACTTCCCTCTTCACTCTTTTTCTCTCCTGCACCAATGTGGTAAGATGTTCTGTCTTCCCTTTTGTCTTCCATCATGATTGTAAGTTTTCTGAGACCTCCCAGCTATGCTTTCTGTACAACCTGTAGAACTGTGAGTCAAGCCTCTTTTATTTAATTTTATAAATTACCTAGTCTCAGGTAGTTCTTTATAGCAGTGTAAGAACAGACTAATGCAGTCATATTGTGGAGTATAACAGTTTTTCTGTTATATTAGCAAATTCTTGTTGCAAATCCTTCCATTAATAGTAAATTACTGAAACTGAGGATGGTCTTGGGGATCCTTGACAGCAGAGATTATGTAATTTGCTTTGATCATGCAGATAATTGTGGCAGATCCAGGATTTGAACAGACACTTTTGGCTCTGAATCAAATTTTTTTCTTTTTCCTCAATTATCTGTTAGAAACTCAATATCACCCCTTTCTATGCTCTCTCTTCTATCTTCAATGAGGAGCATTTCTATAATATATAGAAGGTAGATGAGAAAAAGATATCATATTATATTTGTTCCTCTGGAATGGCAGGAAGATGCGTGGGCTTTACCAGACATGAAATTTTGCAGTGACTTTCAGGATTTTTCCTACAGGTCACCTATCTTTTTGGTGGAGGTGCATCACCTTATTGTTTGTATTTCCCTACAGTTTCTACTACTTTCTAGCTTTCTCAGAGCTAAGAGCAAAGCCTAGATCTATGAGTGGGTGGCCATTCCTGATATTTATTCTTTCAGCATTTCCAGTGATTTAGTAGTTATCTATTTCCCTGTGTAAAATATATTCCAATCTGAAATAGCTAGATTGTATCTGTGTTCCTGGCTGAACACTGATTAAGACAGAAAATATCTGGTACCAGAAGAGACTCCAGGGAACAAACCACAAGCTAGAATTGTAATCTCTGAGATCATTGAGAGAAGAAAAACAAACAATATGATCTTTGATTGCTCTGATTTTCTGCTTGGAGAAAAATTTTTGGCCACATTGCAGGGAAGGGGAAACTCAAATAGAGTATAACAGTTTCACTGAGTTGAGGAGACAGAGATTGGAGTTCAGTAGGCACAGGGAGCTGAAACATGTGAGGCAGTGTTCTGGAGAGAAGGAAAATATGTACAGAAAAAGCTCCAGAATTTTGTATGGTGATTTCCTGCAGTCTTTGCCTGAATATTAAGTTTTTTGTTTATAAAGTGAGACTCTGTGATGCTGGACAATGAAAAACTAGTAGGCAGCTCTAAGCTAAATAATCCCCAGAGTGCGTATAGTGCCTGGAAGAGTTTATGTTTTGAGAAATGAGAGTGGAGAGACTTTGTTGAATACACAGAGGGTTTTGTTTAAAAATGTGGTTTGAAGGATCAAGCTGATATGATAATAATTCAGTTTCCTGTCAAAATAAAACTCCCTATTTTTCAAAGGGAGTCTATACAATCTAGACTCTGAACTATATAATTATCATGATATTGGTATCCAGTATAAACCATTAAATATGTGAAAAATCAAGGAACCAGAGAAAAACAAGTCATTAGAAACAGACCCTGAAATAATAGAGATGATGACATTACCAAGCAGGAATTTTTATTTTATTTATTTATTTATTTAGTTATATATTTATTTATTTTACTCTAAGTTCTGGGATACATGTACAGAATGTGCAGGTTTGTTGCATAGGTATACATGTGCCGTGGTGGTTGGCTGCACCTAGCAAACCGTCATCTAGTTTTTAAGCCCCATGTGCATTAGGTATTTATCCTAATACTCTCCTTCCCCTTGCCCCCCACTCCACTATAGGCACTGGTGTGTGGTGTTCCCCTGCCTGTGTCCATGTGTTCTCATTGTTCAACTCCCACTTATGAGTGAGAACATGTGGTGTTTGGTTTTCTGTTCCTGTTAGTTTGCTGAGAATGATGGCTTCCAGCTTCATCCATGTCCCTGCAAAGGACACTAACTCATTTTTTTATGGCTGCATAGTATTCCATGGTTTATATGTGCCATATTTTCTTTATCCAGTCTATCACTGATGGGCATTTGGGTTGGTTCCAAGTCCTTGCTATTGTAAGTAGTGCTGCAATAAACATACATGTGCATGTGTCTTTATAGTAAAATGATTTATAGTCCTTTGGGTATATACCTGGTAATGGGATTGCTGGGTCAAATGGTATTTTTGGTTCTAGATCCTTGAGGAATCATCACATTGTTTTCCACAATGGTTGAACTAATTTTCACTCCCACCAACATTGTAAAAGTGTTCCTATTTCTCCACAGCCTTGCCAGTATCTGTTGAGCAAACAGGAATTTTAAAACAACTATTATAAATATGTGAAAAGATTTAAAGGAAAACATAAACTTTATTCAAAAATAAATGGAAGCTATAAAAAATAAATAAAATTTATAGGGCTAAAATACAATATAAAAGTAAAATAAAATAATTCCTGGTGGGCCTAAAAGGAGAGTAGACACTGCTGAAGAAAAGACAAGTAAATTTGAAGAGATTACAATTCAGGCAGAGGCATAGGAAATACAGTTGAAAAAAGTGAATAAAACCCTAATGGCCTTTGAGACAACATAAAGCAGTATGAAATATTGAATCGGATTGCAGAAAGGGATCAGAAAGCATATTTAAAGAAATTATAGCCAGAAGTGTTTTATATTTGGTGAAACTATACGTTCACATAGCCAAGAAACTCAGTGAACATAAGGCAGGGCCAGAAAGAAAGAAAACAAACACTATCCTAAAGTACATTATAATTAAATTTCTGGAGACTAGTGATAAAAGAAAGTCTTAGGCTGGTCGTGGCGGCTGATGCCTGTAATCCCAGCACTTTGGGAGGCCGAGGTGGGCAGATCACTTGGGGTCAGGAGTTCGAGACCAGCCTGGCCAACATGGTAAAACCCTGTCTATACTAAAAATACAAACATTAGTGGCATGGTGGTGGGTGCCTGTAATCCCAGCTACTTGGGAGGCTGAAGCAGGAGAATCACTTGAGCCCAGGAGGTGGAGGCTGCGGAACCAAGATTGCGCCACTGCACTCCAGCCTAGGTGACAGAGCAAGACTCTGTCTCAAAACAAAACAAAACAAAACAAAACAAAACAAAAAAACAAAGGGAAAAAAACACAAAAAACAAGAAAATCTTTAAGTACTTAGAGAATAAAGAACTTATTACATGCAGGAAAACAAAGAAAAGATCTGCCATTTCTCATTAGAAGCAACATTTCCTGGAAAACTATGAAATGACATTTTAAAATTGTTGAAAGTAAAAGAAAACAAGTGTGTAAATGTAGGATTTTCTATGACAAATTATTCTTCAGGATGGAAACAATTCAAATCATTTTCAGCGAGGCAAGTTGAAAAATTTTGTTCTAATAGATCAGCAATAACAAGAAAAGTTAATGAAATTTTTTTGTAAAATATATGAAATTTTTAAATTATTTTCAATATTTTTCTAAAAGATAATGACTCCCAAGGACAATATATAAAAACAACAAGGCATTTATAAGGTATTTAGAAATAACCAAAATAGCCAAGAAATAATGAGGTAGGGAGGGAAGGGACTTTATATTATGTATGAAGTGGTGTAATCTTATTGGAAGGTAGACTGTAATGTATTAAAGATCAGTATTATAAAATCTACAGTAACTACTGAAAAAAGGAGATGTGACTATTTGGCAATTGAGGAGATAAACTGAAAAATTAAAAAACTAATCAATTAATCCAAAAGAATGAAGAAAAATAGTAGTGAAATAAAAGCTCAAAAATCATATGGGATACATAGAAAGCACATAGAAAAGTGGTAGATTCATACCTAAATAAAATAAGATATATCTCATATAAATTAGTTTAAACATGCAGTGAAAAAGCAGAGATTTTCAGAATGGGGGAAAAAGCAAGACGCAAGTAGCTTAAAAGTAAATGAATGGAAAGAGATGTGTGATGCAAACACTAATATTAGAAAGCAGAAGTGCATATATTAATATCAGGAAAAATAGACTTTAGGACTTTAGGACTAGGAATATACAGAGAGATGAAGTAAAATATTTCATAATTATGCATCAACGAGATGCATAATTCTTTATGTGTTTTTATCAGTTACAGAGCTTCAAAACACATGAAGCAAAAACTGACAACTGAAAAGAAAAATTGATACATATAAATTATAATTGGTGATTTTAGTTTTTCTTCTCAGTAATAGATAGACCAATAAATTACTATGAATACAGAAAAGTTAAAAAACAGCGCCAACTAATTTTACCTAATTGATATTTTTTGAAAATTATTACCCACAATGGCAGACTACACATCCTTTTCAGACACAAATGGAACATTCAGTAATATAGTATATGTAGTAATATAGTGGTATATAGTATATGTAGTAATATAGTAGTATATAGTATATGTAGTAATATAGTATGTGTAGTAATATAGTAATATCATGGGAAGTAAAATAAGTGTCAATAAATATTAAAGGGTCAGAACTATATAGAGAATAATACTTGGTCAAAATAGAACAGATTTGTGGCCAAAAACAGAAAGTTGCCTTTAATGTTCCAAAATATTTGGAAATTAAGCAGTACATTTCTGAATAAGCCATGGGTCAAAATAGAAATCATGAGAAAAATTAGAATATATTTTGAACTGAATGAAATGAAAACATGTTAAAATTGGTGAGATACAGCTAAATCACTGCATTGAATCAGAGGTGGAAATTTATAGCTTAAAATGCTATTAAAGAAGAAGAAATGTTAAAATCAGTCATCTAGCATTTTTACCCCAAGTACTAATATGTAGAAGGACAAAAATAATACAGTAATAATACAGCAAAAATAAAAGGAGACAAAAGGTAGACAAAATCAATAAAGCCAAACACTGTTTTATTTTGAAAAGATTAATAAAATCAATAAACCTTTAGTTAGACTGACCAAGAAAAAAGAAAATACAAATTATTGATAACAGAAATGAAATTGCATGAGTAGATGCTACTACAGATCCCACAGAATATAAAGTCCAATAAAGAATGTTATGAACATCTTTATGCCAAAAATTAAATAACCTAACAAATTCTGTGAACAAAACACAAGTACTAAACTGTCTAAGAAGTAGAAGAAATGGAAAATCCAAATTGTCCTAGACCTATTAAAAATTATATTCATTAACATAGAAACAGAAAACCTCATAGTGCATGTTTTCCCTCATATGTGGGAGCTAAACATTGAATACACGTGGACATGAAAATGGGAATAATAGACAGTGGGGACTACTAGAGGGGAAAGGAGGGGTGAAAGGATTGATAAACTACCTGTTGGGTACTATGCTCACTACTGGGGTGACAAGATCAATTATACCCCAAACCTTGGCATCACACAATATACCCAGGTAACAAACTTGCATATGTACCTCCTGAATATAAAATATATGCTGAAATTTAAAAAGAATTACAATGTAACAACAACGAAACAAATGGAATTCATAGTGAAAATTTTTTTCCCCAAAGAAAACTCAAGAGAGATTGCTTTAAGAGATTCCTTGCTTTTGGCAAGGAAATAAAATCAATCTTACATTAACTTTTTCAGAACTTAGAAGAGGAAACACCTCCTAGCTCACTTTATGATAATGCTAGTCTTACTCTGATACAAAAACTAGAAAATACATTATAGGAAAATCAAATAAAAAATAATTATCCCCATGAACATAGATAAAAAATTTCCAACAAAATAATGCAAATCAAACCCAGAAATTTAGAGAAATCATAATAAATTATGACGAAGTGGAGTTTATCCCAGTAATGCAAGAGTGATTCACAATTTTAAAAAATCAATGCAATTTATCTTATTAATAGAGAAAAGGAGAAAACTCATATGATCATCTTGACAGATGCAGAAAAACACTTGAACTACCATATCTAATTAAGCTCCCAGTAACACAGGAACTAAAGGAGACTTTCTCAGTGGATTGAAAGAAACCTATGAAAACAACTAGCACCATGTTTAATACTAAAAGACTGAATGCATTACCACCAGGAACATGTTAAGGATGTTCGCTCTTACCATCACTTTAACATTGTAATAGAGGATCTAGAACTTAGTTCTAAGGTTAGGAAAAGTAATCACAACCATGCGGATTAGAAAGAAGTGATTTTTTTTTCTGTATTCACAGATGACATAATAGTGAATTAGAAATTTTAAAGATGTCTTTTGGAAAGCTGCTAGAATGAATAAGGTCTGAGAATATGAAGCCAATATACAAATCAGTTGTACTTTTATAAGTAACAAAAAATTGGAAATGGGGATTTAAAATATCATCTATAATGACATCAAAATATGAAATATCTAGGGATAACTTCAACAAAATATGTGCAAGACTTGTACACTGAGAACTATAAGACAGGGATGCCCAGTTTACCACTGCTATTCAATATTGTACTAGACATTGCCTGTTGTACTGGGTTGTGAGCATTAACTGCAGAGCAATTAGTAGGAGAAAGAAAAGGCAACCAAACTGTAAAGAAAATATGCAAATATATTTCCATTAATGGATAACATGGTTATATATATGTAGAAATAAATATCTCACAAAAAACTAGACACTAGAGCTAATAAGTAATGTCAGCAAAGTTGCAGGGCACCACACAAACAGTAAGTTGCATTTCTGTATACTAGCAATAAACAATCAGGAAGGGGAACATCACACACCGGGGCCTATCATGGGGAGGGGGGAGGGGTGAGGGATTGCATTGGGAGTTATACCTGATGTAAATGACGAGTTGATGGGTGCAGCAGACCAACATGGCACAAGTATACATATGTAACAAACCTGCACGTTATGCACATGTACCCTACAACTTAAAGTATAATAATAATAAATAAATTAAAAAAAACAAAACAAAACAAAACAAAAAACAATACAAAAAGGAACTTAGAAAAATTCCATTTTCAATAACGTCAAGAAGAATAAAACACTTTAGACTACATTTAAGCAAGGAGATGCAAGATTTATACACCAAAAACTAAAAAAAGTAATTACTGAAATAAAGAAGGCTTTAATAAATGGAAAGGCATCGTTTGGATGGAAGGGTTGGAAGACTTACTATGGTTAAAATTGCAATACTCCCCAAAGTGGTCTACAGATTCAGTTCAGTCCTTATCAAAATTTCAATGGCCTTTTTTTTGTTGTTGTTTTTCAGAAATGGAAAGGCTGATTCTAAAATTTGTGTGGAATTGCAGGGTATCCCAAATAGATTTCCTTAGTAATCTGATCCAAAGATGCCTTGGTCCTCTCATCCCACAGAACATCTGGCTGGTATGCTACATTGATGACATCATGCTTATTAGACCTGGGAAACAGGAAGCAGGAAAACTTAAATGCCTTAGATACCCTGATAAAATTTCAAGGGGCCTGCATATGGTTCAAAATTCTAAAGTTTTAGTAGTCTGAGAATGCTGTAATGTCCTGTTCAAAGTGAAAGGTAAATTGCTTTGTCTTATATCCGTCACTACTAAGAAAAAATAGACTCTCATTTGGATTAGGGAGACAATCTATACCATATCTGAGTAGCCAATTTTTGAATTACTCATAAGGATATCAGTTTTGAGTGGGGCCAATAGCAAAAGAAGTTTTAAGAGATACTTCGGGATATGATGTCAACTGTTCTACCATGTTAGCCTGGTGACCTATGGGATTCAATCAGTTAAAATGTCTGCAGCAGTTATGTATGTTCTATGGCATCATCTGCAATCCCATCAGAATTTCATCTCAAATTCTTAAGGGTCTGAAACAAGCTATGCCCTTTTCACAAATAATTATTCTCTTTTTGAGAAAAATCTTGGTTGGATATTGCACCCTGACCGTAGAACAAGTGACCTGTGACCTAAGCTGCTGTCATGAACTGGGTGTTACTTGAACCACCGAGCAATAACATTGAGATATGCAACAACATTCTATAACCAAGTGAGAATTTATTTATATGATATCAGTCTCGAGAAGGCCCTAAAAACATATGAGTTGCATGAGTAGGTACTTACACTACTCATGGCACTTACTCCCGCTGCCTTGACATCTCTTCCCCAACCTACACCTGTGCTTCATAGGGAGTACCCTATGATGATCTAATTTAGGAAGAAGAGCATTCAGGTCTGGCTTACCAATGAATCTGCATGGTATCCAGGCACCTGCCAGAATTCAATGCTGCAGCATTACAGTTTAACTTAAGAGCAGCTTGGAAGGACAGTGGGGAGGAAAAGTCCTGCCAGTGGCAGAACATCAAGCAGTATATCTAGTTATCCTAGTTGTCTGGCAAAAGACACAGACAGAAAAAAAGATCTATGCAGATTAAAGAGAAGCAGTTAACAGTTTAGCCAAATGGTCAAAGACCTGGAAACCACAGAACAGGAAAATCAACGAGGAGTTGTGGAGAAGAAATATGTGATTGTAGACCCAGAGTGTGAGAATATTTGTGCCTCATGGGAAACCTCCAAAACACACTCACTGCAGAAGTGTTCAGTAATCAGGAGGGCAAGATGATGTTTTGTGGAATAGCAAGCTTCTTTTCCTACCAGTTCTTGTGCTTGCTCTATAGGATCATGAACAAGGTGGATGTAACAAGGTGGATGTATAGAAGGAGACTATGTATGCTCAGAAGGGTACTTTTTCCCCACCGAGACTAATCTGGTTACTTGCACTGCTAAATGCACAGTATGCCAACAGCAGAAACCAGGGTTAAGCCCCAGATATGCCACCATTCCCCATGAAAATCAGCTAGCCACACTGTGGCAGGTTGTTTACATTGGACTTCTTTTGTCATTGAAGAATCAGTGATTTATTCTAACTGAAACTTTGTCTTTTTTTGTGTACAGCATTTTTGATATTATCATGCATGGAGGTGGAGCATATATGTTGAACCAGTGATTAAGATATGGTGCCATTTTCTTCATAGCCAGAACACATGGATGTGAGAATCAAGGGGTGGAAGTTAGACTGGCTCCATTTTACTATTACTCCTTGTAACTCACATACCCAATTTGTTTTCCTGTCTCCACATATTTGGGCTCTGGTACTTGAGTGGTCTTAGTTCTCAAAGGAGAAATGTTTCCAAAAGGGAATCCAACATTGATTCCATTGACCTGGAATTTGAGGTTGCTCTAGCCACTTCGGGATGCTCATGCCAATCAGCTAACAAGCAAATAAGGTTGTCATTGTGTTGAATGCATGGCTGATCCTGATCAAAGAGTAGTATTAATATGTTGGAACCTATTGACTAAACACTTTAGCTCTTTGGGGGTCTTAAGCTCATAGAGTGACTCAAACCTGTACTTTTGAAAATATGAGCCATTAGTGGTCCTACCTACATTGAGCTGCTTTAATCTTTCAGTAAGCTTTACCACTGGCTGTTCTATTAGGGAAGATTAAAAATTATATAAGTACAACATAAAAATATAATTATAAAATATGTTAAGTGTTATAGGAGGAGCATAATAGGGAGACCACATTTAGATCAAGGGATGAGGAAAGGACTCTGAAAAAATACAATCTAAGATGAGATCTTAATGATATATATGAACTAGCATATAGAGAGGAAGAATAGAGGACAGAGCATTCCAGGGAGAACAAAAGGCAACTTTCTCTTGGTTGCGGGATTGTGTGGACTAATGTAGCTGTAATGCGTGTGCTAGAGCAACAGTGGTAGTAGAGGCAGCTGGAGAAGCAGGCAAAGGCCAGGTCATGCAGAGCCTTGCATGTGGTGGTAAGGAGTTTGAACCTATTTTATCATCTGCTGGAAGACATTGATGGGTTTAAGGTAAAAGGATGACAAAAGGCAATTTATGTTTTATAAAGATATTTGCTGCTGAAAATGGAGATTGGGTTAGAGGTGGCAAGAATAGATGAAAGGAGATTAATTGTAAGAATATTGCAATAATCCAACTAAGAGATAATGGTGCCTTCAACTAAGGTAATAACAGAGAATGTGGAGACAAAGGACAAGTGGATGGATCTGAAACATATTTTTAGATAGAATGAACAAGTTTTAGTGATGAATTAGGTGCTGAGGATGAAGAAGAGGAAGTAATTAAGGACAGCTCCCAAACCAATGGCATGAAAAACTGGATAAACAGAAGGATCATTTACTGAGATGTGATGACAGGAAGTCAAGTAGTTTTATGGGAAAGATTGGGTTAACTTTTGTACAGATTGTTTTTGGCATACTTGGTGAGATATCGAGTAGAGATATGTAGTAGACATTTGGATCTATGGATTCTAGTCTGCTTTATTGATTTAAGGTCATTGGCAAAAATGAATTTTGAATCCCTGAGAATGAAAGAGGTGAGCTAGGGAGACCAAACTGGAAAGGAAGCTAAGTGGACCTAGAACAGAACATTGTAGAACTCCAATGCTGTGAGGAAAAGAAGCCAGCAAAGACAATTGGAGTGAACAGTTTTGCCAATTGAATAATAACTCCAGTTATATTACACAACTTACGTTAGCAAATTATAAATATATAGCATATTATACTTAATTATCACAGTTTTATAATCTATTATTACATATAATTATACAACTACTATATAATTATATAACTGCATAATCAACAATACTGTTGATTCAGACTAACATACTGTATGTGTTAAAAATTCTTGCCAGTGTAATTGTTCCTTTAAGAGTTAAGAGCTTTTTAAGAGTTAAAAGCCCTGATCTAGAGTCAGAAACTTTAGTTCAAATTCCATCTTTGCCACTTAGTATCTATGTGATTTTGCAAGTTGGTTAACCTCTTTAAAACTCAGTTTCATTGTATGTAAAATAGATATACTGATACCTCATCTGAGGAGCTAGTGTCTAATATCCACAAACCACATTGACAGGTACAAAAAATAGTTTAACTATTATTGTGGTTATTGTCATTGTTACTCTTATTATCTTTAGAATATTGTGGCTGCTCAAGTTTCTCTTCTATTCCCAGAGAATCACTCTATTGTTGTCCTCTTCTCAGTCCTGACATCTTTTGTCTGGACTTCAGCAATAACAGGTTGCCCACATCACTGTGTACTTTTTTCTTTTCTTCTTATAGTAACCTTTTAAAAACACATTGAATCACTTTAGTCCTCTGTTTAAAATTATCACTGGCTTCAATTTTCACTTTGAATAGCACCCAAACTCTTTCCTGTGGTCCAGCAGGCTTTGCATTATGTAGTCCCTGCCCAACTCTCACCCACGCTTCATGCCGCATTCCTTCTTGTTCAGGACTCAAGCCACACTGCCTTTTGAACATTGCACCAGGGCCTTTGATCTTGCCCTGCTCTATGTCTGGAATATAGTTTTCTCTTCCTTTTTGTGTGGCAGATTCAACTCATTTTAATCATTCAGTCTTAGCTCAGAAAACATCTTTGCCCACTCCACATCCTGAGTTACTCTCTACCTTGTCATCTCAATTACTCATTTACTTATCTCTGCACTCTAATGTGAACTTCATCAGATCTGGAATTGTCTTAGTCCACTGGGGCTTCTATAACAAAATGCCACCGACTGAGTGGCTTATAAACAACGGAAACTTACTTTTCACAGCTTTGAAGGCTGGAAGTTTATGATCAAGGCACCGGCAGATTCAGTGTCTGCTGACGTTCCATTTCCTGGTTTATAGAACGGTGCCTTTTCACTGTGTCTTCACATGGTAGAAGGGGCAAAAATATCTTCTTCAAGCCCATTTTATAAGGGTGCTAATGGCACGCATGACAACCTGTCATCTCCTAAAGTCCCCACCACCAACTTGGAGGTTAGGATTTTAATATATGAATTTTGGGGATGCATAAACATTCAGATCATAGCAGGGATTTCATTTGTCATGTTCACCACTATATCCCCAAATTAGACATAATGCCTGACACATATTAGGACCTTAGTAAATACTTTCTTGAGTATATAAATGACTATTGCCACCTCTTGGAATCTCTGAGGATGAGGACTCTGTTTTGTTAACTGTATTGCTAACATCTAACACATTGACCAGCACATAGAACTACTCAAAACACATCTGCTGAATGAACAAATGCATGAATAAATAAATGAACCAACTAATCAAAAGTGATTCTCCAATCTTAACATCTCCAATAGTCAAGACTACATTTTTTTATCACAAAAATGAGTATGTTAACAATTGTAAAATAAAATCAAAGCAAGAAATACTTAAATCACTGAGTCAAAGCTATAAAATATGAAATCAGCATGCTCTAACTATGAGATTTTTGTGGACAGAGAAAGCTTTTGCTCTTTCCACCACCGTCTTCCAGCTCCTGGCACACAATCATATCTAGAATTTTCTCCTTTAGCTGTAAGTAAAGAAGAAATATGACTATTATCACAGCACAGCCTTAGAAACATTCTCTCCAAAAATGCCTTCACACCAGTAGCTTCTAAGCAATAAGGAAATATATTGACCCACATTTCTGAGCAGTGTATTTTCTTCCTTCTCACCTGTGACTGTCATTCAAATATTGTGGTCCTTTCACAGACTGGATAAACTGAAAAGGAGAGTTAATCAAAGAGCTCTCAGCTGGAACACTTGACTTGCTACAAATATTCCCACACTTAATGGGGATTAGGTTATTTTAAAAATAAATCACTAGTGTGAAAGAAAAAGTCCAACTTAAAAGAACATACGAGTGTACAGATCTAAAGTCCCTTCACAATTCGTGCTTTCTGACATCTCTTGGGACTATTGTAACCCATATTTCTTGGCTTGACATAATAGAAGGGTAAAATTTCATGTGTGAGAATTTATATTACACCCCTCTCAGGTGCACAGTTTCTTTCCACTCGAAGTTCAGGTGTACTCTGGGATTTCTTTGACTTGAAAGTCTTCAGTGTGTTAAAACTTTAGAGCTGCTGCTGGTATTTTAGGATTTTCTGAGATTTAAGTCTCTGATTCTAGACGCTGTGTCTAAAGATTTCCTCCTCGTTAGGAGAAGAACACCTAGTCCCAGACCGCCCTGCAGTGACAGGTTTATTCTGAGGATTAATGATAATGTTTAAAAAATACAGAGTTCTGTAGATGAAATATGCTTCTTTGGTTCAAAACATTAGTGATCCAGTGGAGTCTTTTCAGTTATAAAAGTAGAATCAAATGTGTTTACCAGAGCAGTGCTTCCAGTGTGAATGCTACCCACACAGTTTTATGTATCTAACATATGCATAACTTATTAAAATCTTACAAATGCAGTTGGATGAAAATGATGCATTTGAAATTTAATAACGTTTAATTTAGCAAGTACTGCATCACAGTCCTGGCATAAAAGACCTCAAATTCTGTTTGGTAGATTTAGCAACAGAACTATAGTAATGTAACTGAATCTTCTAGATAATTTAGTCCTCTCATATTACCCTGTCCTCCTGGTGGAAATTGCATCCTTCCTTGGCAATTTTTTTACTTGACTTTAAGACCAATCTATATGATAATAACCACCCGAAGTCTTCAACTTGACACACCCTTCCTGTGCCTTACCTGCGCTCTTTTAATTTATAACTGCTGGGTTTTCTGCATTGATTCAATGCTTTATATCACAAGTACCACAGAAGATTGCATTTCTTCAGACTCTGAAAATTAAAGCTTTTTTTTTTTTTTTAATGTTTAGCAAAGCATCATGTATGCAAACAGGGAAGTTATTAGCATCTTTCTGATTATAAATTAGGCACAGCTGGAGGCTGTATCAATTTCCTTAGGCTAATTAATATAGTGAAGCTGTAATTTGCTAATGATACTGGGCTTTGTCCACTGTTGAATAGGCTTAGTGTAAAACATTCTAGAACCATTTTGTTCATATTCTATATATTGCTTTCAGGATGCAGTAGATTTTTTTGGTCTGAAAGAACTTGAGTACTTTTTAAAGTATGAATTATTCTTGGAGATATTGTGCTCTAGGAGAGTCAGGCTTTATAAGTACTGTATTGATGAATATGTTGGTCATTTGATAAGAAAAAAGATATATGAATAAACATTAAAGAATGCAAATACACATGAAAAAATTAGTACCTAACAAAAAGTTGTCATCTTTCATGGAATTAAGCCAAAAGCAAAATAAAAATCTCATTTCAATTCTTTAAAAAAGATAGTCCATAGTCGATTTGTTTTAGATGTTGATTTAACAAGGTCCTCTTTGGTTAGTTTTTAGTAAAATGTTTGTATTGTGCCTGTAAAATAGTTTCTATCATTGAATACTATACTTAAGAATATTATCAAATATTTATTGACTTTCTTAAATAATTATTGGCTTATAGTAAGCATTAAACAAATAATTCTTGAATTCATTAAATTATATTGAATAAAATTAATTTTTAATATAGAAAGATAGCAGTAAAGTGTGTTTAGAGCTCCATGCAAGCAATGCATATAAAATTAAAATCCAGCTAGTCTATTTATTCTAGACCATATCTTATTCAGAACAGTTGTGTTTTGAATGCAAATATCTATTTTTTCTATTCCATCAGCCTTACAGGTCAATGTAACATGTGTATGGAGAATGAATTTAGGAGCTAGAGTTAAGAACTTCTGCATGCATGGCCACAGTGCGAGGCTTAACAGTCACAGGAACTGGCAAAACCCTTGGGTGGAAGACTCCTCAGAAACCTAATATCCTTCTTTTCCCTGGGGTTTCTCAGAATGCCTTTCATAGAACTTGAAGTCCACTTGAGTTGTTCCATGAAGAAAAAAACAAAAAGATTCTATGTCCAGATAATTTTGGAAATATTATCTACTATAGCTCTCTCCTGGTGAGTCATAATACACATTAGCACATTAAAGCTCCAAGTGCCAAAAATAACAGTTACCACATTTCTTGAAATATATTTGACTTTTTTTCAAATAAGTCCCATTAATATACTAAGGACCTAATGTTCTCTTCGGCGTATATTGGACAATGCTGTCTTAAGGTGCTATCAATAATTTACATTGATTCTGTAATCAAGATGAAGCAAAAGAAAACATGAAGATTTGGGATATTTAAAAAGTTGGAAGGAGTATCCCTAAAGGAGGAAAAATAAACAGAACAGGAAGCTATGAGGGTGCGGAAGGCCAACTTTGTAATGTATCAAGTGATAATCTGCTACCTGATTTTAGCATTACAAGTAGTAATCTGCTACTTATAACTGATAAGCACCATTTGTAAATACTAAGAATCTCTTTGTCATTTATAGTGATTCAGAAATGAAATTCATTTGCAAAGAGGTTTAGGATAGTTTATTTTGCAACACAAATTAAATCTAATTGGAGATTCAAACAATGAAGAAAAAGCACAAAATCATAACACTCGAGAGGCCTTGAAATATTCTGTTCCATCTTTATTCCAACTCAGAAGCTCTCTAAAATAAAACAATTAAATTACTTTGTTGATAAGTTTTCCCAGTTTTCATAACTATTATATCATGAAATTCGAATCCCCAATCCAAATCACTTCAATTAAAATTTAAGCCAGTTTATACCAGTCTATTTTCACTTACTGAAATTTTGTCATCCTTCATCTAATTTCTTTAAGCCCTTCTCTTTCTTAGAGAGACTTAAAACGTGTTTTTAAGTTCGAGTTCTACCACAGAGAAAATGGCAGCATTATTGTCTTCATTTCTGACTGCAGAGTTTTCAGAGACTCCCACACAAAACAAGAGAAAACTATACAGAAGTGCCTATTTGCCGGAAAGAGAACAAAAGAGACTTTTCAGTAATGCATTTGAGAAAGAACTGGGATTTCTCTGCATATGACACCTGGAAACACAAAAGTAGTTATGTGAGGATAAGTTATTGACTTAATAACTGCCCTGGTAAATAAAGTTAGGTAGCATGTGGATTTTTCATTTCTCGTTTAAGTCAAGTCTCTGGTTTAAAAAGAGGAACTTTGTTGGTGTCAGGTGGTGCTTCAAGGACAGTAAAAGCACCTTGGAAAGCAGGTGCAAGTGCTCAGAAGGGATTCCGGATTGTGACTCTGCTCCCAGAGTGCTTTTGAACACCACGCAGAATGTATTCATCTACTTTCAGTTCAATAATTAATGTCACTATTCCTACAGCTACTCTTAGAATGACAAATACAGGCAACTCAAGACTTTAAAGAGATTTCATTTAAAACGCTTTATTTCATAACATATTTTGGCTTTGATGGGAATATTGTTGTAAGTCTTACGGTGACATAAAGTGGAGATACTTTTTAAATGTTTCTGGGGAATTTTTGTGACCTCCACAATAGGAGATACAGTAGACTCTTTGGGAGAATATTTTATTAAATTTTTATTTATTATAAAAAGGAGAGCAAAGCATTCAATTGATTGGCACAGCACTAAGGAACAGAGCTCTAATTGGAAGCGAGGTGATTCTTTGCAGTTGACATGGAAGACAACTTTTGCCTTCAGAATTCTAGAGTTGTTTCAGACACAGCTTGGTGCCCTTGAAAATGAGTTAAGTTCAGAATCTCACCTGAATTCTAAGGAAATTCTGAAATTGAACCAGCTTCATGGAGAAAAGAACACACACATGCACACACATACATGCACCATCGGTCTTATTTTTCTAGGGTTTTGAAGAACATCCTGTTGTGGCTGCTGTTGTGGAGAGAAGAGCTGCCTCTGGAATGTTTCTCCGAAGGTCTACTTTTGGGAGTCTCTGGCTCAATGGTGGCTGTTTCTTACCATCTTCTCAAATGTGTTTTCTTTTGTAAATAAAGGATATTTTACTTCATATACGAAGGGATGTAGTCTTCAGATGTGGTATGTGTTGGGCTTGATGTTCTACCACATATCAACTTTGTTACCATATTATTAAATTTTTATTTTGTATATTTTATATACAAAAATGAACTTTAGCACTGTAATTATTCTCGTAACTTGATTTTTAATGTATTCATCCTTGATTCATTGATGCATATGATATTGTTCTGAAAAAGACCTTTGAGATCATGTGCTCTAAACTGCCGTTTTTCACCACTGTGGTAAAGTTATTTATTTGTTTCAGGTCACATGATAGGTAATGGAAAGAGTGGCAATTAGAATTCAGACAACCTAAAATCATATGTAATCACAAACCGTTGGGATGACCATTATTTATTTATTTTTTAATTTATTTTTAAATTATTATTATTATACTTTAAGTTCTAGGGTACATGTCCATAATGTGCAGGTTTGTTACATATGTATACTTGTGCCATGTTGCTGTGCTGCACCCATCAACTTGTCAGCACCCATCAACTCGTCATTTACATCAGGTATAACTCCCAATGCAATCCCTCCCCCCTCCCCCCTCCTCCCTCCCCATGATAGGCCCCGGTGTGTGATGTTCCCCTTCCCGAGTCCAAGTGATCTCATTGTTCAGTTCCCAGCTATGAGTGAGAACATGCGGTGTTTGGTTTTCTGTTCTTGCGATAGTTTGCTGAGAATGATGGTTTCCAGCTGCATCCATGTCCCTACAAAGGACACAAACTCACCCTTTTTTATGGCTGCATAGTATTCCATGGTGTATATGTGCCACATTTTCTTAATCCAGTCTGTCACTGATGGACATTTGGATTGATTCCAAGTCTTTGCTATTGGGGATGACCATTCTTAACCCAAGAAACAATTTCAAAATTCACTGACTCTAAATCTGCAGTACAGTGTTGGGCACATGGTGAGGTTTTATCCAATATTTGTAGAATTCAATGAATAAATAATGCTGAATTAAATCATAACTTATGTGCACTTGTTTTATTTAGTATTATAAATCTCAACCTATTTATTTTCCTGCACAAATTATACTAACTTTTGTCTGCATGAAATGTATAAATTTAACCTCTTCTGCATGGAGACAAAAGAGTCAATCATAGTCTTCTCTATGGTTCAAGTAAATAATTTCTCAAATGTCCATTTGGCTACACATATCCATTTATAAGTATAGAAACCAGTCCTGTTTGAGTTGGCAATAATATCTTTTACACATTTGGGGGTGTCTGTTTGCAAACAGAAAGATTAAAAGTTATCCAAATCCCAGCTAGTTTTTTGATTCCTAAAATGTTGTGTAGGTTTGCATCATCCTTTTTACATGTCTCTCAAATAAAGAATATAAGAAAGCTAATTTTTAATCAGAAGTTTATGTTTGTTCAAAAAAGTTTATAAAGGCATTTTTTTTTTCCTGTTAAGTAATTATAATCTAACACTGATATGGCAAAGTCACCAGTAGGAGACCAATGACATTTGGGATTTAGATAGGCCTCTTTTGTCATTAACAAACATTTTTTAATAAAGAATGGAAAGATTTATTTTAGTGGTCTATTTGCATGGGAATCCTATATATCCATCATAGTTACATCATTTGTTATTTAAATAAAACCTAGCTGAACGGATGCAAGTAACAGGGTGGAATCATCCGTCTTTGTCTTAGTGTCTTCATGAGGACATTTATACATGCAGTAATAGAGATGGATAGTTAAAGGTGTATTGATGTCAATAGTATTTTAATGGAACATAATGTTTTTCAAACTCTGTATTATGCCTAGTTATTTTTATAAATTATTTTAATTGACATAATAATTGTACCTATTTATGGGGTTACAGTATGATATTTTGATCCATCTATACAATGTATAATGATCAAATCAAGGTAAGTAGCATATCCATCACCTCAAATATTCATCATTTCTTTGTGCTGGGAACATTAAAAATCTTCTCTTCTAGCTATTTGAAAATATACAATAAATTATTGTTTACTGTAGTCACCGTACAGTGCTATAGAACATTAGAATTCATTCCTCCTATCTAGCTATAATTTTGTGCTCGTTGACTAACCTCTCTCTATTCTTTCCTTCTCCCTACCCTTCCCAGTCATGCCTGATTCTTAAAATCTTGGTGCTAAGTAACATGAGTGTTCATTAATCCACTTCTATTGCTCTTTGCTTTTAAATCTCAAAAATGCCATAATCACCTTCTCTCTCAAAACCGCACTTACTGTGTTTCAGACCCCTTCTTTATGACATCTTCAGCATTGTCGGTTTCAAAACTGAGACGCACCATCTTGTGTTTAATTTGCTGTAACTCAGTTGGTATGAATACTATTACTGCTTTTAGATCCTTTACACCTTACTCTGCTATTCTCTCTCATTTTCACATAAACTGGTGTTCAAGCTCTGAAATAGATCCTGTTATGTGGAAAGAGTCAATTAATTCACACTTTGATCTAATAAGATAGGCTCCATCCTTGGACAGGATTTATGGGCATGACAGTAAAGTCTCTCACTCTATCCCAGTAGAATCCTTCCAGTTCAATAAGCTGTTAGGCATTTGGAAATCTTTTTCTCTATATGGCTTTTCAGCCTAGCTTTCCACACTTCTGTAGTATAAATTGTCCTTTTAAAAAAATCTAAAAGGTACTTGATGTATTTCTGAAAATTGTTTTTAATATAGATGGTGTTTAATTGAAGATGGAGCTGTAGTTTAAGTGCATTTTCCTGAATTGTCATAAGGTGTCTAGAACACCAGGCAGTAAACTGTCTTCTTTTCAGCTAAGTACCTATTAAAGCTACTGGCTGTATTTGTTGTAATACCAGCCAGTTGAAATGAAGCCATTCCTGACCGACTTAATCATATAGACTACATTTTGACCTACTAATTCCATGTAGCAATCTTACTGCAGTTTCCTTTTAAAAATTAGCCAGCACATCTAGTTTTAATCCTCAAGTTTCTTGAGCCTCTCTGATGCGCTTAGTGGACGAAAGTACAGAACAACACTCTTCCCAATTTATAGAGAGATCATATTCCGAAAGGTGATTTGTAAGCCAGTTGTTTGAAATTTCCCTTAAACAATGCTATATTTGTTGTTGAGGTTCCTTTGGCAGTCTTCAGGTCATTACCTTTATCACTTACCACAACAAAATGCCTGGTTACAGAGTAAGTACTAAGAAAAAATTATGGAATGAAAGACTAAATGTAACACACTATAAAATTAATCACAATGTGAGACAATTATTCCTACAAGAAAATGCTTTCAGAGTTCCACTTCAGAATGATACCAGCTATAAACTTAGACACACTAGTACACTAGAGTAAGAGCTCTTTAACAATTTCCCTCACTTGTGAATAGAAACTTCTCTGGTTCAAGTAGGTGTGTCTGCCTGGAAGCTCGTTTAAGTGATGCATGGCTTACTCTCCTCCCTTTCTTGTCTTCTTCTGGTTCTATGAATTGGTTTCCTGCTTCTCTGGCCTTGTACGTAGTTTCACGTATTTTTAAACTACCACTCCTGAAATAAGGGGAACAATTTCATTTCTCAAGGGTTTTTCCCTTTCATTTTTTCCTCCTTCTTTGTGCTACCAAGAAGAAAGTATACCAAATACTTAAAACAGGAGAAAACAATGCATAAAAGCCCCCTCAACTTCCTTCTTATATTTTCCTCTTTGTATTTTCTTTTCTGATTGTTCACAAGAAGAAAGTAGAGTTTCGTATAAATTGTAAAAAAGAGAATCCTTTTTACTCTCAAAGGACAATGAAAAGATTTTTCTTTTTAGAATGTTTGTGGTTAGTCTTTCCTAGGCACTTTATCAGGCTTGAGCTGGAGTCTCAGAGTAGAAGAATGGGACCAAGACTTTATGGGTCCTAAGCAGACTGTATCAGCTAACTTTGGCAGAATTGATGCTGATTAGAAACTACTGTGAAATTCAATGACAAGCAACAATAAACAATTCCCTTTTTCTCCTGTATCTGAGATTTGACTGGAGCCAAGCTGATTGAGGCTGAGCTTAGCAAATTGCTGGAGGTGAGGTTTAGGTTTGCTCCAGGTGTCTCTCATTCTGGGAATAGTGAGTTACTCAGGGGATGTTCTTTGCATGTTCATAGCAGAGCATAAGAGAACAAACCCAGTTACATAACTGCATCTCAAGCTTTGCTTGGTAATATTCCATTGGCTCAAAAGCCACAAGACCTAGCCCCAAGCGAAACATTGGGAAGTAAACCTTTTGCCTTGCAGGAGGAACTGCAAAGTCATACAGCAAAAGGTAGATGCCAGGAAAAGTGTAACATAGAGAACAACAATGCAGTCTACTACCTAGGACTAGATCGAGAACGTGTGTCTAATTGAGGGAGGCTAATGATTTGCCACCTATTAAAACCAATGTTCTTGGCCAGGTGCGGTGTCTCACGCCTGTAATCCCAGCACTTTGGAAGGCTGAGGTGGGCAGATCACGAGGTCAGGAGTTTGAGACCAGCCTGACCAACATGGTGAAGCCCGTCTCTACTAAAAATACAAAAATTCACTGGGTGTGGTGGTGTGCGCCTGTAATCCCAGCTACTCAGGAGACTGAGGCAGGAGAATCGCTTGCACCTGGGAGGCGGAGTTTGCAGCGAGCTGAGATTGCGCCACTGTACTCCAGCCTGGGCAACAGAGCGAGACTCCATCTCAAATAAAAACAAACAAACAAACAAAACACACAAAAAACCCCCAACGTTCTTTAAATACTTGTTTGGCATTTATTTAGTGGAGGTGGAGAGAAACTGAACATCTATTGGAACAAATTGTGCAAAGAGAGTTACTCAGTGTTTTACTTTTGCATGCCAAGCCAGGGTCAATTTGTTTTTTTTAAAGAGACAAAAATAATGTAATGGGTAAGAATGCAGGCTCTGAGCCAGATTGCCTAGGTTTAAATACCAGCTCTGTCACTTACTAACTGTGTGACCTACGGCAAGTCATTTAACTTCAAGTTAGATATTATTAATAAACTGCTGTTTTTTCTTTAGCTTTCTTCTGTGTATGCCAAGTCAGACAACTTGTTAGGAGGCAATGAATTCAAAATTTAGGCAGTAAAATAAATTGCACTCCAATCATCCTGCATCACTCAATTTTTGGAAATTCAGCTGATTGCAACTGACTTTCATCTGCCTTCATTGCAAATGTTCATTAAGAATACTCAATAGAAGCTAGGTCTGCAGCAGAGAGGGTTGTTTACCTGAGGGTGCTGCATGTCTGCAATAGAGGATGAATTTAAAACCATTTATTCAAGTTATATGTTAGCGCTTTTGTACACCTGCCTCTCATGTAGCTATTGGCATAACCTTCCCCTTAATCCTGCTCTGGTTCTCTCGGTCCCAAACAAGGGGACAGATTTGAATTAAGATCTATGGGAGATTCTGAAACATCACTATACATATAAGGGCGTGTGCTCTATTGGGTTGGAAGGAATATTTTTACAAGCTGTTTAGGATATGAGATTGTAAAAGGCATATTAGAAAATCAAGCTAAATTATCCTATAAGAAAAGAGGGTTTGTTTAACATAAGAACTTAATTTTGTGTGTGTGGGATAAGGAAATTTGGAACCATTGCTGAATTACTAGAAACAGTAGAAGCTGACCATGTTTTCAAAAGAAAGCAGAGGAGAATCATGGTGGCTGCAATATCCTCTCCTCAAAATGTGGTTAAGTATTCAAATACTTTTTGTTGAAAACCACACCAAACTTTTAAGCCTTTCTGAGGCATCCATGAGTCTTGGCTTTTTATCCCCAAGTTGTGGTTTACTTTTCCCCTTCTCATGTCAGTCCTCCTTCATGCATTTATCTTGGGACAAGGGGGCTTTAGAAAACATTTATTAAATGGTTATTATGTACTGGACATTCTCCTAGGAAATATAAAAGTGTATGGATCCTATTCTTGACAAGCTCATAGTTCAGTTGTAGAGTTTATCATGTAAACTAGTTACTTCAATACAACATGAAAAGTGTCCCATTTACTGAGGGCTTAGTACCTGGCTATACTAATCTATACTGTAATTTCTGCATCAATTTAATGATAAGTATTTGGACAATCCACTCATATCCCAGCCAGTCAGTGCCTTGACTCTCATTTCCAATGATCTTGTCTTCCTTATCACCCACTTGCAGGGTCGTACTTGATGGGCCTAGGGATGCCCAGAGAGCTGGTGAACATATGTGTAAGTGTGTCTGGGAGGGTGTTTCAGGAAGAGATTGGTATTTGAATTGGTGGACGGAGTAAAGAAAATTGCCTTTACCAGGGCAATTGAGCTATTAGAGGGCTCAATTAGAACAAAAGGCAGAATAAGGACAAATTCTCTCTTTCTTGAGCTAGGTCATTAATTTTTCTCTTGTCCTCAGACATTGGAGTTCCTCGTTCTCCAGCTTTTGGACCCTGGGACTTACACCAGTGGCCTTTCCCCCTGGTTCTTGGACTGAATTACACCACCTCTTTTCCTCATTCTCCAGACAATGAAACTTCTCAGCCTCCATAATCACATGAGCTAATTCGCAGGATAAATCTCTATCTAGCTCTCTGTCTTTATCTATCTATCTATCTATCTATCTATCTATCTATCTATCTATCCATCCATCCATCCATCCATCTATCCATCTATCATCATCATCATCATCATCATCATCATGTCTCTAATGGTTATGTTTCTCTGAAGAACCCTAAAAACCTGTCTCTGGTAATAGTGATCTCACCATCAAAATATCAGTTTCAAGCATTAGTGTGAAACCATCACTTCCTGTCTTTCTAGCTCACTTTCCCTAGTACTCCCACTTCAACTGTTCTTGATGATACCAGGACCTTCAATCCATTGCCCCTCCCCTCACCACCTTTTCACTATTCATTTCTTCCCACCATCACCCACCTGTGTCCTCACTGCTCTCCTTTTCTAGCTTGGAGTCAGTAGATTTTAGTCACTGCCTAGGATACATCCTTAACTCCCCAGCTTTTCTGTTACCTGACAAAACTATTCTAGTTAAATATAACTCTGCTTTGTCTTATGGCTAGAATCAAATAGCTGAATGTGGCTGAAAAGAAATATCCAACTTCCTGGCTAACACAGTGAAACCCCGTCTCTACTAAAAAATACAAAAAACTAGCCGGGCGAGGTGGTGGGCGCCTGTAGTCCCAGCTACTCGGGAGGCTGAGGCAGGAGAATGGCATAAACCCGGGAGGCGGAGCTTGCAGTGAGCTGAGATCCGGCCACTGCACTCCAGCCTGGGTGACAGAGTGAGACTCCGTCTCAAAAAAAAAAAAAAAAAAAAAAAAGAAATATCCAACTATATTTACAGGTCTGATTAAATTTATTACCAAAAATCTCAAGTGAGCACTCAGCTCTGCTAAGCAGTCCAAATATATTTCTCTAGTAAATTTATTTTCCCTCTCTCTGAGGCAACCATTTTATGATTTCTCTTTTAAAAACTTCCAATACTTTGTATCTCAGCCTTATTTCCAGCCGATGTCAGAGGAACTGACTCAGATAGAAACTGTTTCCACTTCCCACCACCAAATCTGTCTACATCTTTATTCCTGTACTCTGCTTTCCCTCTGGTTTCTGAAGATGAACTGTCCTAGCTTCTCCCCATGGCCAACAGTTCACTATGCACTGGGTCTTCCATTCCCACTTATTCGCTTGGATTCTCTGCCACTGCAATAACCCATCACTCATCGGCTTCATCCTTCTCTACCAATCGGTAGATGAATAATGAAAATGATGAAAGTCTGTTACACCGAGGGAGCGATCGGTAGAGAAGGAAAAATTCTTCTCTACCGATCGCTCCCTCGGTGTAATAGATTTTCATCATTTTAGGAAAAACCCTTCTTTGACTTTATTTTGCCCCTTCCTACCACTCCATTGCTCTGCTACCCTTCATGGTAAAATTCCTTGAAAATGTTGCCATATTTGCTGTGTCCATTTCTTCTCCTTACATTGTTTTTTTCAAAAATTTATTGTAATTAGTATTTTCTCCCCACCCCTCCACTGAAACTGCTCTCATCATGCCCACTCCTATCCTCCAGCTTGTCAAAATTAGTGTCAGCTATTTGTCTTCATCTCATTCAGCCTCTCAGCATGACTCCTCATCTGCTTCTGGAACCCTGGAAAAGCCAAGTTTCTTTGTCTCATTGGTTACCATCTTTACTGACTTTTCCATTTTCTAATTCATTCGTCTTTCTGTTTTTCTACACATTCCCTCTGGATAATTTCATTCAATCTCTAGTCATTAAATTAAATGTATAGGCTGATGACTCATAAATTTATAACACCAGCTTCAGTTTCTCCCTTGAGTTTCAGAGTTGTATAGTCAACTGTCCATTTGATTTTACTTTAATGTCTCATAGGTATCTCAAGTGTGGTATGTCCAAAACAGCTTGACTCTTTGCTAGCCTTCCTGCTTTTCCCTAGTTTGTTTCTTTTCAGTTAGTGTTTCTATACTTCCCCAGTTTCTGAGGCCTCAGAGTCACTTCTCCTCCCCCATATTTACTGACTTAAAAGTCTTGTTGACATCTACTTACTCTAAAAATCTATTTCAATTCAGCTATTTCTCTCTACCCACACAGCTAAAACCCCTGTCCAAGCCTCCTTCTTGTCTTTCTTGACTTATCAGAATCTTCTCCTATCTTGTTTCTCTGCTTTCACTCTTGCCTTGCTGCCATGAATTCTCCATAAAGCAATAAGAGAGATCTTTTAAAAATGTTAACAGGACCCTGCTTAACATTCTTCAGCATTGTGGGTATGATTTTTGCAGAAATGCAGAACTCTTGTCAATGGACTTGTTCTACATTCAAAGTTTGGTGAAAGAATATAATTTTTATTTTAGATGATAATTATATGTTATATGTATTATTATATATTATATGTATGTACACTAATTTTTATTAATCTTCCCCTAACAATTATTTTTATTTACTAATCAAATATGGATTCACTTGAAGAAGAGGATTTCTGTTTTATATCATATATATCCAACTTGGTTGAGAGATGAGCATTTCCCTATCTAATCATTTGGTCAATCTCTTTGAATATTACTATATAATATTTCATTGAATGTATGTGCCATAATTAAACATTTTCCTATTGTATGATATTTTGGCTGTTTCAACTTTTTACTATAAAAAATAAAGATGTTATAAAAATCTTTGTGTATAAACCACAGTCAGTATGTTTAATTAGTAGGTCAGAAATTAAATACATTTAAAGTCCTGTAATACATGTTTCTGGCTATTTGTTTAGAAGCTTTGTAGAAAATAATTGGTCCAGGATTGAAGGGTCAATATGAGAACAGAAGGTTGTGGGCTGCTCAATATCATCTTCTGACCTAGATTTTTTTTTTTAACTGTTTCCCCTAATTCCTTTACTCTTGTGCTGGCACTCTTTGGAAAGAAGGCAGTGAGATGATGAACATTAGCATTTCAAATATTTGTAGAATCATGGGAGCAAAAAGGATTCTGCTTTATAGCCTCATTCCATTGGTGATGTGAAGTAACTGTTGAAGCATGGAGCTGCGAAGCAGGTGTGGGTCCATGAATTGAATTAGGAGCATCACCAATTCAGTTTCAAATTAGTATTTGGATCAGGGAGCCACATGTACATGGGCAGGGGAAGAGAGAATGATTGGTTTCTATTGTCTGTCAGGAAGATTACAGAACTAGGTCAGATCTCTAGCCTTCCTTTGTTGAACAGAACTTGAGAACATATTGATGAGATGAGTGCCTGGGAGTCTAACTTGATCTAACCATGAAGGGCCTTGCTGGGCAGAGCTGGGGAGAAAGGAGAGGCAAGCTGGTGTGGAAAGAGCCATGAGAGATACAGTAGGGCAGCTGTCATGTTTGGGAAAGTTGAGGGAGAGATGGAGAAAGCATATTTTGTTTTCTGTATTTCATGAATATTTCTGAGAGGCTGCAATGAAGATCTAAATTGCTTTAATTGTTTTTAAGTTGCCAGACTCTTATTTATTTGGATAAGATTCCATGCTGTGGCTTGCTTCCAGGCAGAGTGTACTTTGGATTGGATTAATGTGGGATACCATTATGACAAGGAATGTTTATCCTGGCAAACCTTCATGAATTTGAGTGGGGCAGAAATTCAAGTAGTGGCCATTCTGTTATTGTCATTGGGACTTAATTATATCTTCATGTTGACATGATCTAGGGAAATAGTATTATAATTTCAGAAATTTACAAGCTGTTAAAAGAGCTATAATATGGATAAAAGAGTTTCTTTGATCACAGAATAGTCTGTGATTTTAATTAACATTGTATTACAAGCCATACTATTTTTAAATTTCAACATTTTGTGCATTTTGATGGATATATATGGAATATTTATAAATTCTGGGAAAAATAACACTAATATCATAACAGATTCTAATTAAAAGTCAGCAAATGTCATTCAGAATTATGAGCTACTTAACCAGGTAGAATTCAAAGTTTGAAGAAAAATTTAATGTGTATAAGGAAAAAAGTGACAGTAAATAAGCAGACAACCAAATACTTTAATATTTCAGTGATTTCAGTTAATTGTAATTTTTTTGTAAGAAAATAAGTATCTTTACAAATGCTTATTTCGTTTGCCTTCATGGGAATAAGACTCTCTTTTTAAATAGGAACACAGGTTTATTAAGTAAATAATACAGGTGTATCATAATTTCATAGCAATTAACAATAAAAATGGGAATTTGGGAATTTCTTCAATATATCCTGTTTACTATACCTCAGTGACACTATATGTATCTGAAACAATGTGATGCAAATAAGCCCAAGGCATGATTAGAGTTTTAAGTACCGAATCACAGATCAGGGCGATTTGTTTTTTCTAAGATGCAAATATAGAGAGCTTGCCCTTGGAACCTGCATCACCTTGTATATCCAAACAGTTCAAATGAGTTGTGATGAGTCGGCTTTTAATACCTTGGAACAACTGGTTTCTGAAATGTCATGATGGGAGATTGTGTGGTGTCATCTAATGTGAAATAAAACATGAAAGGGTTTCAGGGACAACTTGCCTGTTGTGGGATGTGACAGCAGGCTTAGCTCAGCTGTGCAGTAGGTGAAGGCCTGGGGCCGATGTGGTGCACCTTGTCAGGTACGTCTGCCTTATCTGCTGCTCTTGATATTTTTCTTCCTCCTCAGAAATGCATTCTTCTGAATTCACATTTGGCTAAACTCAACAGATATTATTACTGCTTTAAATTCTGTTTGGAGAGAGACATTGTTAAATGTATCAATTTATTTTAAGAGTAGACATACCTGAACATTTTACTTATGTATCTATATGTGTTTCATAACATCATATTGTATACTGTAAATATACAAAATAAAATTTATTAAAAATAGGTAATGACTGAAGAAATAATTAAAAAAATAAAAGTAGACATGAGATTCTATGGGGGACACTGGCGAAATAAGATACATGGCCGAGCGCAGTGGCTCATGCCTGTAATCCCAGCACTTTGGGAGGCCGAGGCGGGCGGATCACGAGGTCAGGACACCAGACCCATCCTGGCTAACATGGTGAAGACCCCGTCTCTACTAAAAATACAAAAAAATTAGCCGGGCGTGGAGGCGGGCGCGTGTAGTAGTCCCAGCTACTTCGGAAGCTGAGGCAGGAGAATGGTGTGAACCCGGGAGGCGGAGCTTGCAGTAACCAGAGATCGCGCCAGTGCACTCCAGCCTGGGCGACAGAGTGAGACTCTGTCTCAAAAAAAAAAAAAAAAAAAAAAAAAAAAAAAAGAAAAGAAAAGAAAAGAAAAGAAAAGAAGATACATGGACCAGCCATCCATCAGGGAATGCACAAATCAATTGGAGACAAGATACAGAAACACGAAACAGTCAAATAACAAAGTAAAGTTCTATATTGTTGAGTAGGATAGTGAATATGTGAACATTTATATGTGGATGTTATAGGAATCCAGAGGTAGGAGAATATGTTCTGTCATGGAGCTATTAGAAAATGTAACCATTGAGTTGGGGTCTAAAACTTGGGCAAGATTTCTATCAGAAGGGAGGAAGGGGAGTGGCTTTGCAGAGATGGGGAAGGACACATAAGCAGAGCTAATAAGCCGGGAGTGCTTTCCTCTTGGATGCACGATGGCTACAGCTAATAATATAATTATATTCATGTAAATGTGCTTCTGAAATGATTTGGGGGCAGATATTGTGTCGTTGAATTTATTTTTTACCCCATAGCAATTTTAAAGGTGGGAACATCATGCCAGAAGGAAAGAAGGACAACCAAAATGATGTGAAGAGCAGGTTCCTGGCAATTACAGGTCTGGGTTTTAGTCCCTGTGCTGTCATTTCACTTTTGTTAAAGTGATTTAAGGTGAGTCCGTTTATCTCTTCTCAATTATAAAATGAGGTCATTTGGCAGGATGCTCTTTGAAGTTTCTTCTAACCCTAGGACCCCATGAACTCGTACTATACAGTAGGCCGGAAAAGAGGTTTCTGGACAGGAGGACCTTTAGGAAACTCGTAATTCACACTGTCCAAGTGACCTCTTACTCGCACAGAGATAGGAGCTGTTCATCTTACACTCAAGGAAGATAGTGGGTGTCCCGTAGGCACCATTGTATTTTGCCACTTCAGACTAACTAGACTGTTAAGTTTAGAAAGCTGATCTAAGAGACTTTCCTTTTGGTTACTCTGCAAGAAGAATGAGGTCACTTTTACTCTTTTATAAGAGAGCCCTTTGAGAGTAAAACAGCTTTAATGTTTCATAGGGTCAAACAATTTTGAACAGCCTGGAGTGCATTATTCTTATCATGGCTTAGCAGGTGTCCTTGGGTCAGAAGACTCTAAATATTTAATGTGAAACTCACAAGGATTCGTCTCTTTTTTTTTTCTTGGACCAGTTGCATCCTTAGTATTTTTAAAGAAATACACATGTATTGAAATTCATAAAATTTCATAATCTAAATTTGACTATACTGTCAGCATCAACTAACACTTATTGAGAACCCACTGTTTTCCTGACATTGTATTATGCATTAGGAACTCTTCATATTAAGGCCATTGTTTTTCCTCAAGGACTCTGCATTTATCCTTTATGGTTAGAAACAGAAACAGAAACTGTGGAGTATCAGTAACATCCAATCCTTTTAAGGTTAGAAATAGAAATGGAAACTGGAATAATAGTAACATCCAACGACATGAGAGGTCATGATGAGGTTTATATTCTTTTCATCATCACTTGATATACTGTATTTATCAATATAGGTACGATTATCTTATTCTATATTTCTTCTCCTGTTATTTAAATGTGGCAGCTGTAACTAATTTGGATATCAACCACCCACTGTGTTGTGCACATGTCTATAAAACTTTATTCTACAATCTGGAATATATCTAAAAATATCCAGGAGTAAATATATCATCATTAACCTGTCATATATAATGACAGTCTCACAGAAATTTAAAAAATGAAAGCAAACTATGTGAACTGTGATCTAGAAGTCTTAAATTAGCCCCTAATTCTGCATCTGACCTGGAAGGACTGCCTGGAGGTAGGGCAACATCATGGAAAAGTGAGGCGGTAATTTTACTTACATTTATCTTTGTGTTGACCTACAAAGTGTGGTGTTGTGAACACATTGCTTCTATTCAGGTAAGCAGCTTCCATCAGAACCAAGACAGATATCTAAGATTCTGCTCCTTTCTCAGTGAGGGTACAATGAGGAAATGAATCATATCATCTATTCTGTGTATATATAGAGATGTAACTATATAGTACCAAGACTATTTTTAAAATGAATATTAGAATTTTACAAATGACTCTCCATCCCTGTCAGTTTCATACAATTATTCTTCTATGGGTTGGTGATGAGTATTCCACCACCCAAATCTAATTGCCTTTTATTTTTTACAGTTCTTATCCTCATTGAAATCATTCTCTTTGAGGCTGTCAGTACTATTGGCCATTTTTCCTTTTTAAAACAAACATTTATCTTAGTTAAAAGAAAAAACACCCTGCTACTTAATAAAAACAATAGGAAATGCAGCTAAGAAAAATAAGAAAGGAAAGTCACCCATAATGTTGCCATTCAAAGAGAGAGAGCCATTCTTAATAACATAGTATTTAGCTCAGTATTTTCTTTCAAAGCTTATCTATCATTTTTTAAAAAGGTAACATGCTATACAGACTGTTTTAAAACTACTTTTCTCATTTAGCAATGTTATATACCATTTCCATGATATCAAATATTTGTAATGGATATGACTTGAACAGTTGTAAATCAGATCTGTGCAAAAATTGAAAATACATTTCACAAGTAAAAATAACCATGTAAGTATTCTTTGGTTTTTTATTTTTTTTTTTGTATCAGCAGTAAAAAAACAAGGAGTGTTTAAGTTATTATCATCTCTTCCAATTTGAAACTCAGACTCTTTTTTTTGCAGTCAAATTCAAGCACTACAGTCTTAGATACTGCTCAAAGTTTGCTCTCCACATTTTTTCCCCCTGAAGATTTTTTCCCTCCTTTCTTCTTTCTCCTGTAGTTCATGGGTTTGTGCTTACCTGTCAGGAAAGTGTAAGTGATCTGTGAAAGTGAAGTTAAATGGATGGTGGGTAGGATCTCACCGACAGGTTCCCTTTTTGCTGATACTTGTTGCTAGTGTCTTTGCCTGGTTTGGTTCCTGGCACTGCGGATGAGGGGTGCAACCACAGCCCAAGGCCAGTAGGCAAGGGGAGGTCTCCACTGATCTCCAAATGGAATGGCTCCTGTCCTTTCGTTGACTCTGTGCAGCTGCTGTGACTCTTTTGACACTGATGAACTGCTGAACTCCTGGAGCACATGACAGTATCTAAGGGTACCTGTCTGCACCCCTATGAGGCTTCAGAAGCATCACAGTGGTTACTTTCCCTTCTCTCACCACAGGAAATTGTTCGCTCCAGATACATGCTATTTGAAGTCTCCAGCTCCTGGATAATGTTTTGGGGTGGAGGCTGGTCAGTTGATTGATACTTCCATCCAACTCCAGTAGATTACTCTGACTCCACAAAAATCCACACCTTTTTACCTTGCTGCACATCTTTACCATCTCGTGGGAATAGGTTCTAGGTTCTCCAGTTTCATGAGGAAGTACTAGGGGATAGCGCTAGAATAAGACAGAATAATGTGCTTCACCACACGATTACCAAATGCAAATCTTCGTGTTTTTTTCTCTATCATTCTCCCCTCTCCCTTTTTATACCTTGTCTTTAAAAAATAATCATAAGCCAATTTCATTTCTTTGCAGTACCAGAGCAATGGACACAGTTGGGCACTGATACAGACTTCCTTTGAAGTTAGCCTTCTCAGCTCTCCACAGTGGGGATGAATTAGCAGAAATATAAAGAGAATCTGTCGTTCTAGTTTCAGTTGATACAATGAAGAAATTCGTGTGTGGTTTGTTTGGCATAATTTTAATTGTTGCAAATTGCTCCATGGTGTGTTCTAGTCTGTGCCTGGGCTGTCACTTATTTACAAAATATTTTTTACATACTATATCCCCCCAATTATTTTATTATAAACCAAATAATTTTAATGTTAACGTTTTAAGTTCTTCAAGTCTTATCTCCCTCTGTTTTTAAAATTATATCTTCTCTAATTATTCAAAAACCTTTAGTTTTAAAAAGTCCTTCCTTGTTTCTTTCCTTGTCTGACCACAAAACTGGTTCTTGATCTTCCTCTAATTTTCTTTTATCGTGATCTCTCCTTTGGATATCTCATCTAGACTTATCATTTCAACTTTCCCTTCTATTCATATGTCTTGTGAATTTTTATCTGTAGTTTTGGGTACTCTCCTAAGTTCCAGTGACCTTTACCTGAGGGTCATTGTGGCACCTTTAACTCAAGATGTGAGGACTGAGTTCATTGTCTTGGTTGTTTGATAAAGAATGGGACTATGCTTGTAACACAACATGAGGGAAATAATTACTGCCTGAACCTGGAACTGGACCTGCCTAGTAAGGACAAGGGATATATGAGCCAGGACACTTTTACATTGTTATTGTGACCTCAATGTTTTGACCCAGTAAACTTATCTTTTCTTTATCTCTTCAATGCCAGTTAGTACCCAGTTAATTAAATGATTAAAATGATAACAATTAGATCAGGATCTTAATAGGCGAAAAATGGAAAATGGGATTTTCTGAGAGAACTGTAATAGTTAACAAATCACACCTTTAAATTATCAGCATCTAAAATAATGCCTGGTACATAAAAGGTAATCAATAAACATGTTTTACTTAATACGTGAATATATAAAACTTCAATGGACTATTGCTGAAAATGTACACATTAACATTTGTTTTTGCCAATTAAATAATGAGTGAATCAGGTATACTTGATATAATGTAGACCTATCAATTTTGACTGAGAAAAATTGCACTTAGAAGCTAAGTCATGACCACAAAAAAATACAAGAAAATTATGATGGTTATGTCACAGTTGGTCAAATTAGGCATGTAAAAACAAGATGATCGATAAAGTCCATTTTTATTATAGAATTTAAATAACTGATCATATTGATAAACATTTTGAATAATTTAATTTAATTTTAATATTTCAGTTACAGATAAATAAAAACTAAGAATTTGAAATGCTATGGCATGCTATACAGAAAACTGGTTTTATAATCAGATGTGGTAAAGTAAACTTTGTTCCAGATAATGTTTTCTATTTGAAACTTACTGTACAATTTTGGTAAAAATGTTGGCATTCATAACACATCTTGGTGACAAATTGGTGGGTCAAAATTGGCAGGGTAGAAACGTCCTGCATTGGCTCTGGAGGCAGAAGGACAAAACTGGATTCAGCAGGGTGGTTAGGTTATCTGTCCAAAGAGTAAGGAAATATTCAGGTAAACTAAATGGAAACACCGAGTCCTCTGAAAAGAAGGCAGAACGGAGTCATAGGTAAAGTAGCCACACTTAAAAGTCCAAGGAGACAGATAGGCAGGTGGTAGCTGGAAATATAATCCTAAAAGGGGATAATAACATAATCTGAACCCTATGAGATTAGGGGTGAAGTGTTGGGGGATGAAGTTGGGTAATTTCATCTTGCTTTAAGAAAAATGTGGTTGGAGATTGGGTTGGGACTGGCTTAAGTGTAGGTTTAGCTGTGAGGAACTGGGAAGTGATAGGCTGGAAAAATAATTTCCCCACTCAAGCCTACTCACCTGTTGTACCCCTATTTTTGTTATGTGCCTAATCCTCTATTCATACAACCTTGAAACTTTAGCCTTTCCCTTGTTTCCACTGCACCTACCATAAATCCCCAAATCTGAGCAATTCTAGCTCTAAAATGCCTCTCAGATATTTCCCATCTTCATTGCTCCATGGTGTGTTCTAGATGAAGATATTCATCTTCATTGCCATCAACTGAATTCATACTTTTTTTATTCCTTGCCTACTTATTGTAATAGTCTCCTAGCTTGTCTATTGACCTCAAATGCCTTCTCTCATATCTTACATAGTGCTGCCATATCAATTTTGCTTAAATACAGGTTTAAATTTACATATCCTTCTTCAAAATCTCAATACCTTTTTCTTTAATACCTAGGATCCTCCATCCTCTATTGTGTTTAAGATTTAAACATAATCTTACCCTATCTTCAAGACCAAGCTTAAAGCAATCTGTTCCGTGAGTCCACCGCTCCTTTCACCTGATTGTAATTCCTTTGTTTCTAATCTATGATTATTCTTAGTTTCTCTGTTGAGATTTATTTCTTGACATTGTTGGGGGGGGGGTCACATCATATGGTAGAAATAGGACAAGATACAGAGAGAATGGGATTAATCTTGTCTGTTTTCTTGTTTGAAATCATGCAAGTAAATCTTTAGCATCTCAGATCTTTATTCCTTTATATACAAAAAAATGGATCTTATAATTTTATTTTATTCTTAGAATTGTCATAAGGAAAACTAAATGAGATAATACAGGTTAAAAGTAACAGATAAAAATAATACTGTTGTTAGCTATACTTATATTTATACAATATACATGTCATATTTTTATGCTAGATTTTAAGCTAATTGAGGAAAAGCTTCAAGCCTGACTTAACTTGGATATCTTCATTGTACCTACAAATGGTATTTGGCTTTTCTAAATATCAAATTCTTCCTCATAAAAAGAAGTTTGAAACAATGAAATGATTTTATTTTATTAGAATATTGTTTTTGTTATACTTTAAGTTCTGGGATACATGTGCAGAATGTGCATGTTTGTTACATAGGTATACACGTGTCATGGTGGTTTGCTGCACCCATCAACTCGTCACCTATCTTAGGTATTTCTTCTAATGCTATCCCTCCCCCAGCACACCACCCTCCAACAGGCCCTGGTGTGTGATGTTCCCTTCCCTGTGTCCATGTGTTCTCATTGTTCAGCTCTCACTTATGAGTGAGAACATGTGGTGTTTGTTTTTCTGCTCTTGTGTTAGTTTGCTGAGAATGATGGTTTCCAGCTTCATCCATGTCCCTGCAAAGGACATGAACTCATCCTTTTTTATGGCTGCATAGTATTCCATGGTATATATGTGCCATATTTTCTTTATCCAGTCTATCATTGATGGGCATTTGGGTTGGTTTCAAGTCTTTGGTATTGTGAACAGTGCCGCAATAAACAAACATGTGCATGTGTCTTTTTTTTTTTTTTTTTTTTTTGAGACAGAGTCTTGCTCTGTTGCCCAGGCTGGAGTGCAGTGGGGCGATCTCGGCTCACTGCAAGCTCTGCCTCCTGGCTTCACACCATTCTCCTGCCTCAGCTTCCCAAGTAGTTGGGACTACAGGTGCCTGCCACCAGGCCTGGCTAATTTTTTTTTTTAGATGCATGTAGATGTATTTTTAGTAGAGACGGGGTTTCACCATGTTAGCTAGGATGGTCTCGATCTCCTGACCCCGTGATCTACCCATCTCAGCCTCCCAAAGTGCTGGGATTACAGGCATGAGCCACCGCACTTGGCCACATGTGTCTTTATAATAGAATGATTTATAATCCTTTGGGTATATACCAAGAAATGGGATTGCTGGGTCAAATGGTATTTCTGGTTCTAAATCCCTGAGGAATTGCCACACTGTCTTCCACAATGGTTGAACTAATTTACACTCCCACTAACAGTGTAACAGCATTCCTATTTCTCCATATCCTCTCCAGCATCTGTTTCCTGACTTTTTAATGATTGCCATTCTAACAGGTGTGAGATGGTATCTCATTGTGGTTTTGATTTGCATTTCTCTAATGGTCAGTCATGATGAGCATTTTTTCATATGTTTGTTGGATGCAAAGATATCTTCTTTTGAGAAGTGTCTGTTCATATCCTTCCCCTACCTTTTGATGGGGTTGGTTTTTTTTCTTGTAAATTTGTTTAAGTTCTTTGTAGATTCTGGATATTAGCCCTTTGTCAGAGGGATAGATTGCAAAAATTTTCTCCCATTCTGTAGGTTGCCTGTTCACTTTGATGATAGTTTCTTTGGCTGTGCAGAAGCTCTTTAGTTTAATTAGATCCCATTTTGGCTTTCGTTGCCATTGCTTTTGGTGTTTTAGTCATGAAGTCTTTGCCCATGCCTGTGTCCTGAATGGTATTGCCTGGGTTTTCTTCTAGGGTTTTTATGATTTTAGGTCTTAATCCATCCATTATGTCTTTAATCCATCTTGAGGTAATTTTTGTATAAGTTGTAAGGAAGAGTCCAGTTTTAGTTTTCTGCATATGGCTAACCAGTTTTCCCAACATCATTTATTAAATAGGGAATCCTTTCCCCATTGCTTGTCTTTGTCAGGTTTGTCAAAGATCAGATGCATGTAGATGTGTGGTATTATTTCTGAGGCCTCTGTTCTGTTCCATTGATCTATATCTCTGTTTTGGTACCAGTACCATGCTGTTTTGGTTACTGTGGCCTTGTGGTATAGCTTGAAGTCAGGTAGTATGATGTCTCCAGCTTTGTTCTTTTTTTGCTTAGGATTGTCTTGGCTATGTGGGCTCTTTTTTCATTCCATATGAAATTTAAAGTAGTTTTTTTTTGTTTTTTTTTTTTTGTTTTTTTTTTTTTAATTCTGTGAAGAAAGTCAGTGGTAGCTTGATGCGGATAGCATTGAATCTATAAATTACCTGGGGCAGTATGGCTATTTTCACGATATTGATTCTATCTTTTAGCATGGAATGTTTTTCCATTTGTTTGTGTCCTCTCTTATTTCCTTGAGCAGTCATTTGCAGTTCTCCTTGAAGACGTCCTTCACATCCCTCGTAAGTTGTATGCCTAAGTAATTTATTCTCTTTGTAGCAATTGTGAATGGGAGTTCACTCATGATTTAGCTCTCTATTATTGGTGTGTAGGAATGCTAGTGATATTTGCACATTGATTTTGTATCCTGAGACTTTGCTGAAGTTGCTTATTAGCTTACGGAGATTTTGGGGTGTTATGATGGGGTTTTCTAAACATACAATCATGTCATCTGCAAACAGAGACAATTTGACTTCCTCTTTTACTAATTGGATACCCTTTATTTCTTTCTCTTGCCTGATTACCCTGGCCAGAACTTCTAATATTATGTTGAATAGGAGTAGTGAGAGAGGGCATCCTTGTCTTGTGCTGGTTTTCAAAGGGAATGCTTCCAGTGTTTCCCCATTCAGTATGATATTGTCTGTGGGTTTGTCATAAATAGTTCTCAATATTTTGAGATATATTCCATCAATACCTAATTTATTGACAATTTTTAGCATGAAAGGCTGTTGAATTTTGTTGAAGGCTTTTTCTGCATCAATTGAGATAATCATGTGATTTTTGTCATTGGTTCTGTTTATGTGATGGATTACATTTATTGATTTGCATATGTTGAACCAGCCTTGCATCCCAGGGATGAAGCCGACTTGATCATGGTGGATGAGCTTTTTGATGTGCCACTGGATTCGGTTTGCAGTATTTTATTGAGGATATTCGCATTGATGTTCATCAGGAACATTGGCCTGAAATTTTGTTTTTTGTGGTGTCTCTGCCAGATTTTGGATGACGCTGGCCTCATAAAATGAGTTAGGGAGAATTTCCTCTTTTTCTATTGTTTAGAATACTTTCAGGAGGAATGGTACCAGCTTCTCTTTGTACCTCTGGTAGAATTTGGCTGCATATCTGTCTGGTACTGGACTTTTTTTGGTGGTAGGCTACTAATTACTGCCTCAATTTCAGAACTTGTTTTGGTCTGTTCAGGGATTCAACTTCTTCCTGGTTTAGACTTGGGAGAGTGTACATGTCCAGGAATTTATCCATTTTTCTAGATTTATTAGTTTATTTGTGTAGAGGTGTTTATAGTATTCTCTGATGGCAGTTTTATTTCTGTTGGATCAGTGGTGATATCCCCTTTATCATTTTTTATTTCATCTATTTGATTCTTCTCTCTTTTCTTCTTTATTAGTCTGACTAGTGGTCTATCTATTTTGTTGATCTTTTCAAAAAACCAACTCCTGGATTTATTGATTTTTTTGAAAGGTTTTTTGTGTCTCAATCTTCTTCACTTCTGCTCTGATCTGAGTTATTTCTCATCTTCTGCTAGCCTTTGAATTTGTTTGTTCTTGCTTCTCTAGTTCTTTTAATTGTGATGTTTGGGTGTTGATTTTAGATTTTTTTCTGCTTTCTCTTGTGGGCATTTAGTGCTATAAATTTCCCTCTAAACACTGCTTTAAATGTGTCCCAGAGATCCTGGTATGTTGTGTCATCATTCTCATTGGTTTCAAAGAACATCTTTATTTCTGCTTTCATTTCGTTATTTACCCAGTAGTCATTCAGGAGCAGGTTGTTCAGTTTCCATGTAGTTGTGTAGTTTTGAGTGAGTTTCTCAATCCTGAGTTCTAATTTGATGGCACTGTGGTCTGAGAACTGTTTGTTATGATTCCTGTTCTTTTGCATTTGCTGAGGAGTGTTTTACTTCCAATTATGTGGTTAATTTTAGAATAGGTGCAATGTGGTGCTAAGAAGAACATATATTCTGTTGATTTGGGGTGGAGAGTTCTGTAGATGTCTATTAGGTCCACTTGGTTCAGAGCTGAGTTTAAGTCCTGAATATCCTTGTTAATTTTCTGTCTCACTGATCTGTCTAATATTGGCAGTGGGGTGTTAAAGTCTCTCACTATTATTGTGTAGGAGTCTAAACCTCTTGTAGGTGTCTAAGAACTTGCTTTATGAATCTGGATGGTCCTGCATCGGGTGCGTATATATTTAGGATAGTTAGTTCTTCTTATCGCATTGATCCCTTTACCATTCCATAATGCCCTTCTTTGTCTCTTTTGATCTTTGTTGGTTTAAAGTCTGTTTCATCAGAGACTAGTATTGCAGCCACTGCTTTTTTTGCTTTCCATTTGGCTGGTAACTATTCCTTCATCCCTTTATTTTTAGCCTATGTGTGTCTTTGGACATGAGATGGGTCTCCTGAATACAGCACACCGATGGGTCTTGACTGTTTATCCAATTTGCCAGCCTGTGTCTTTTAATTGGGCCATTTAGCCCCTTTATATTTAAGGTTAATATTGTTATGTGTGAATTTGATCTGGTCATAATGATGCTAGCTGGTTATTTTGCCTGTTAGGTGATACAGTTTCTTCATAGTGTCGATGGTCTTTACAATTTGGTATGTTTTTGCAGTAGCTAGTATCGGTTGTTCCTTTCCATGTTTAGTGCTTCCTTTAGGAAATCTTGTAAGGCAGGCAGGGTGGTGACAGAATCTCTCAGCATTTGCTTATCTGTAAAGGATTTTATTTCTCCTTCACTTATGAAGCTTAGTTTGGCTGAATACGATATTCTGGATTGAAAATTCTTCTCTTTAAGAATTTTGAATATTGGCCCCCACTCTCTTCTGACTTCTAGGGTTTCTGCCAAGAGATTTGCTGTTAGTCTGGTAGGCTTCCCTTTGTGGGTAACCTGACCTTTCTCTCTGGTTGCCCTTAACATTTTTTCCTTCATTTCAACCTTGGTGAACCTGATGATTATGTGTTTGGGACTGTTCTTCTTGAGGAGTGTCTTTGTAGTGTTCTCTGTATTTCCTGAATTTGAATGTTGCTAGGTTGGGAAAGTTCTCCTGGATAATATCCTGAAATGTTTTCCTACTTGGTTCCATTCTACCCATCACTCTCAGGTACAACAATCAAATGTAGGTTTGGCCTTTTCACATAGTCCCATATTTCTTAGGGCGTTTTTTCATTTCTTTTCATTATTTTTTCTCTAATCTTGTCTTCACACTTTATTTCATGAAGTTGATCTTCAATCTCTGATATCCTTCCTTCTGCTTGATCAATTTGGCAATTGATTCTTGTGTATACTTTACGAAGTTCTCGTGCTGTGTTTTTCAGCTCCATCAGGTTAGTTTTGTTCTTCTCTAAACTGGTTATTCTACTTAGCAATTTGTCTAACCTTTTTTCAAGGTTCTTAGCTTCCTTACATTGGGTTAGAACATGCTCCTTCAGCTCAGAGGAGTTTGTTATTACCCACTTTCTGAAGCCTACTTCTGTAAATTTATCAAACTCATTCTCCATCCAGTTTTGTTCCCTTGCTGGCAAGGAGTCATGATCCTTTTGAGGATAAGAGGCATTCTGGTTTTGGGAATTTTCAGCCTTTTTGCGCTGGTTTCTTCTCTCCATCTTCATGGATTTACCTACCTTTGGTCTTTGATGTTGGGGACCTTCAGATGGGGTTTTGGTGTGGATGTACTTTTTGCTGATGTTGATACTATTCCTTTCTGTTTGTTAGTTTTCCTTCTAACAGTCAGGTCCCTCTGCTGCAGGTCTGCTGGAGTTTGCTGGAGTTCCACTCCAGACCCTGTTTGCCTGTGCATCACCAGCTGAGGCTGCAGAACAACAAAGATTGCTGCCTGTTCCTTCCTCTGGGAGCTTTGTCCCAGAGGGGCATCTACCAGATGCTAGCAGGATCTCTCCTGTATGAGGTTTCTGTCGACTGCTGCTGGGGCCTCCCAGTCAGGAGGCACCAGGGTCAGGGACTCACTTGAGGAGGCAGTCTGCCCCTTAGCAGAGCTTGAGCACTGTGCTGGGAGATCTGCTGCTCTTTAGAGCTGGCAGGCAGGCAGGTTTAAGTTGCTGAAGCTGTGCCCACAGCCGCCCCTTCCCATAGGTGCTTTGTCTCAGGGAGTTGGGAGTTTTATCTATAAGCCCTTTACTGGGGCTGCTGCCTTTCTTTCAGAGATGTCCAGCACAAAGAACGAGATTATTTTTAAAATGTAATGTATACTTGGAAAATGATTCTGAAAAAGAGAGTTCCATGTTTTACATTTTTCTGAAATTGCATCAGGAGTGATGCAATTGTACATTGTACTCCAAGACAACTACTTAGAAGAAAATCATTCATTGTCATCTAAATTTTGACATTTATTAAAAATAAAACCAAGATATGTTTTAAAAAAGACCAAAGTTGGTAATAAGATTATGGCTGACTTTTCCCCTGTTTTCTGTATTTCTCTAAAATTTCTGCAGTGAATATGTATGCTTTATCCTCAACTTAAAACTTTATTAAAAAAATCAGAGCCATTAACTAAGTTATCTATTCCTAATAACTTTTGCCTAAATCATTAGAAGAAAAGTTAAGCTAATAGAGACTTAGATGCTTGTTGCAATTTCACATGTTTAGCATTTTCAAAATCACTTTATGATTACTGTTAAATAAATAATTATGCTAATTTTTTCTTGCACACATGTGTGTGGTTTTAAGAAAATTAAATACCCACTGTTTTGGGACTTGCTACTGCTGGACAAGAAGGATGCTGGTGGTGAACTATAGTACATATATCTCAGGACTACAGTTTCTTTCTCACAAGGGATTCCAATTCATCTTATACCCTACTCAGTAGAATATACTTCTCACTAGAGGTTTAAAGTAAACACTTTTCACTTCTGCAATTGTGATATTATGTACATATAATTAAATATAATTAAGAATTTTATTTTTGAAATAATGTCATAAGTGTCTACAATCTTACTATAATTTCTTGTATTTATTAAACAATTTGAGATATGTACATTCATTCATTTTCCCAATAAATCTTTATTGATCTCTTCTGTATATGAGGTACTATTCGGGTTCTGAGGCTATATTAATAGCAATGAACAAAACAAATAAGAATTTCTGGCTGGGCACAGTGGCTCATGCCTGTAATCCCAGCACCGTGGGAGGCCAAGGAAGGCCTCATTCAAGCAAGGATCAAGTATCACTTGAGCAAGACCAGCCTGGGCAACTTGTTAAAGCCCAGTCTCTACAAAAAAAACCCACAAAATTTAGCCAGGTGTGGTGGCACACGCCTATAAGCCCAGCTATTCAGGGTGCTCCCACTTGAGCATGAGAGGCAGAGGCTGCAGTGAGCTGAGATCATAACACTACACTCCAGTCTGGGCAACAGAGTGAAACACCTGTCTCAAAAAAAAAAAAAAAAGAATTTCTGCCTTCATAGAGCTTATATTACAGTGAGAGAGAAAAACAATAAACAAATTAAATAAATAAAAGTATGTTAAGATAAATGGTGACAAGTACTAAAAGGAACCGGAAATAATTATATGGAGCGTGGAAGGATATGAAGTAAGTGCTGGATTTAAATAGGGTGGCCATTTCTCCTTAAGAAGATACTGTTTAAGCAAATGTTTGAAGGAGGTAATTAGTAGGCATGTGGCTAGCAGAGAAAGAGCATTCTAGTGAGTAAAACAGCAGTATTTGAAGTCTTTGAGGCTGAAATGTGCCTGGTGTACTAATGAAGCAACAAAGGCAGCCATACTCTGGAGGTGGACAGTTTGGGGGTGGTTATTTTGGTGATGACAACTTGAGAAAAGTCTTGTCTGAGGTCGTTTTATTCTTTTTGAGAAGGAGTCTTGCTGTGTTGCCCAGGCTAGAGTGCAGTGGCCCTATCTCAGGTCACTGGAACTTCGCCTCCCGAGTTCAAGCGATTCTCTTGCTTCAGTCTCCCAAGTAGCTGGAACTACAGGCGCCTGCCACCGCGCCTGGCTAATTTTTGTATTTTTAGTAGAGACGAGGTTTCACCATCTTGGCCATGCTGGTCTTGAACTCCTGACCTCGTGATCCACCCACCTCGGCCTCCCAAAGTGCTGGGATTACAGGTGTGAGCCACTGCACCCAGCCTGTTTTATTTTTAATTTTGTTTTTCATGAAACAGAAAGCAAGATCATTAGTGAGTATGTGCAGGAAGGGTGAATAGCTATTTAGTGGAGAGGAGATGTGAATATAACAGGAAAAGGCAGTATGATTGCTGGGAAGCATTAGAGCTCATTTTAGGTCAAAGGTACAGCATATAAAGTGAGACCAGCAAGCAAAGTTTATGTTTCTGCAGCCGGTTCCACTGCAGTGGTGCTGAGTGGCAAAGGTAGAGATTTAGATTTAACCAAGGTTATGGTTTACCAGCATGAATACATTGAAACGAAAGAGAAGCAAGAAAGTTGAGGGTGATACAAAAGAGTTGTAATGATGGACGAAGAAAATTTAAACTGGTTAAAGAGGGAAGAAAGGACACAAGAGAAGGAAGGAACCATGGAAAAGGGATGGAATTGATGGTAGGTGTAGGCTTTGTATAAGGACTGTTGTATAAGGATCACAGTGAGCTGGAAAGGGAAGAGGTAGTTGTTGGAGAGTGGGAGGCTTGCAGTTGAGATCTGCGAGGGATTGTAATTATTACTAATGACCACAGGTATAGGATATGACCATGGAAGTGAGTATTTGGATCAGGTAGAGGACAGAAGTAAGGAAGAGAGAGGCTGAGGCATTGGAACCATCATTTACACAGATGTTAAAATCATGAGAATTACAGGCTTAATGTAGTTGCATGTGACAGCAAGCCAGGAACAAATATCTCCAGGGAAGGAGGAAAGTGACTGGAGATTCAGGTGTATTCTGCTTATGGAATCCATAGCTGGCAATTTCTAAAGTGAAGAAGATGAATGGTCTGAGAACAGAATGAGGATCATGAAAGACATTTATGCCATGTCCAGCACTATGAAGGAGAAAAATACAGCCACTACTTGAGAGAGCTGTAGAAGAAGTAGTATTGTCAAGGGAGATTCATGTTTCCTTTAGATCAAGAAAGTCAGGGGATTTTTGAAAGAAAAGCACATAGAAGAATGTGACAATGGCTGACTGAATTCTCAAGGACACAATGTAAGAGTTAAAGACTCAGGAAGATGGGGTCAGAAAAAGGTCTATAATGGACCATATAGGGATTGGCATGCAGAGATACCTAACGTGCACAAAGGATATTAAATGGTCAGTTCCGATGATTTCAAGATAAGGGAGGCGAGGCAATTTTTGAGGCTCTGTTGGAGAATGAGGAAGGTGGAAGGTTCTTTCAAGGCCCCTGCAGAGTTCTGAGACTTTTCCTTAGAGTTTTGATGGAGAGTGAGTTTCATACCTGGTATGATCAGATGGGTCTCAGAGGCTTTCTTGGGATTTCTGCTGACAGAGATGACTGGTGTGAAGGCTAGGAAAGGATTCTATGTATTTATGAAAATCCCTCATGATCAGCTACATTCATGTTTTTATAGAACTTTATTATAATTCTAAAGCATTTATGCTGATTATAAAAGTGATCTTTTGTCTTCTCAAGGACCTCCCCAATGGGCTATAGGAGAAGCACTATTACTGATTAATTCAATTACTTATAAAGGTTATTAGAATTTCACTGGTTCTAATAAAGAAATGAAATATAGAAGCTATAATTAACATTTGTTGAGGACGATGGTGATTTACATGGGGAATTATGTAAGAACAAGGTTTATGGTCCTTATGTCTTAACCTATAACACTGTGGTTAGTTTATCACTACAGGTTGGCACATTCTTTAAGGAGGTATTATTTTCTTCATTTTATAGATGAAGAGCCTGTTATTCAAAGAAGTTAAACAAGTTAAAGTCGAGATTCGAACCTCACTTTGTCTTGGTTCAGGTCCTTACAATTGGCCATGTGCTCATGTTTGTACAGTGTTTTCAGATTAATTACCTCATTTACATGGATAATGATTTAGTTTAGTCTTATTAGTGCTCCTCAAAGCTCCCTACAATGCCAGAGCTCATTTCAGCCTACAAAATGTGCTTGAAATCTATGTTAATTAGTGTTATCTCTCACTGATCCTTGGAATCCACATGTCCTTCTTGCTGTCTTACATATCAGCAGGTTAAAGGAGCATAAACTCTTGTCCAGTAACAATCTCATGTTTTTCCTAGAAAAACAAACTGCCATGAAAACATGATAAAAAGGTATTTGAAATAAAAAAAAAAACACAGTATATAAACCCTTTAGATCTTTGGCATGAGTTTTTTCTTACATCATCCTTGATTTTTTAAATTGACACTTTCATATTTTATATATGGAAAAGAACACATGCAATGTACATATAAACTATGAAGCAAGTGAACAAAACAAAACAAATACAAACCACTTCATTAGCCCTGAACTGGACACTGCTGTAGCTTACTGAGGGCTCCTCCTAGGCCTAATCTCCTGCCTTCCACATGGAGGGAAACAGTATCCTGAATTGGTGTTTATCATTTCCTCACTTTAAAGATAATGTAACCCTAGCCAATATTGTTCATTATTTTTTGCCTTTAAATATTTCAGAGATGGTATTATATAGTACCTGGTCTTGCATATCTTGTGTTTTTTTCTACATTCTCTTTCTTAGACTTGTCCGAGTGGTTGAATGTTCATTTATTTTCACTGCTGCATAATATTAGCATGTGTGAATATAACATAACTTATTCATTCTTCTCTGATTGATAGGTATTTGGATTGTTCCTAGTTTTTTTTCACCTTCCACTGTGAACTATCTTTTGCCAAACAGACATTCTTAATTGTAATGTAATCAATTTTAACTCTTTTATGTTATGATTACTACTTTCTGTGTCTTGTTTAAGAAGTAGTTTATAACTTTGAAGTAATGAAAAAAAATTCTGTCATGCCGATGGCCCTTTTAGGGTCCTGTAGAATCCCATGAATAACCAGCCCTGAAAGCTGACAACACGCTTTGTTACACGACTCTTGATGATGGGCAATTTTCTGTTAGGGAAAGGAATGTGTCTACATGAAGAGAAGTTTGCAGACAGGCGTTTAGAAGGAGCAAGACTTGGTCATGAATACAGTCTCATAATTTCTCTCAAAAATTGTAAAGTTTTATTGTTGACATTTGAGTCTTCAAGCTATCTGAAATTGATTTTTGTGTGTGTATGGTATGAGATTGAGATCCAATATTATTTTATTCTAATAAATAGCCAATTTTCTTGGGAAAATTTAAAGAAATAGTTTATCTTTTCCACAATAAACTACAGTGCCACCTCTGTTGTTCATTTACCTGTGGGTCTCTTTTTGATCTGTTCTTTTGGTCCATTTATGTGTTATTGTGCCGTAAGCACACGGTCTTAATTATCACTTTTTATAATAGATAGCAGGTGAAATTTTCCTGTATTCTCCTTGACTATTCTTGGGTCTCTGTATTTTCATAAGAATTTTAGAATCAGTTTGTTAAGTTCATTAAAAAACAGTATAGGAATTTTTAGTAGAATTGCATTGCCCCAAAATTGCACTGTTAACTCTGTATAGTCAATTCTTGGAATTTAGACATTTTATCTTAGTTTCAAATTTAGTGAGACACACTTTTTTTTTTTTTATCGTATTCTTGTTATCTTTTAAATTTCTACTGTTGTCTGTGTGGTAAATCCCCTTTTCATTTCTAATGTTGTTTTTCTATTTTTGCCAATCATCTCATTGAAATTTGTCTAATTTAATAGTCTTTTCAAATGATCAATTTTTGAAATATTTTCTGTGTTGAAATAAACAAAGACATTCAAAAATGTTGCAATAATAACATAGGGAATATTTGCTTTGTTATTTTAGCTTCCTTCCCTCACCATGCACTACATAGACACACATGATTCATTTTTTCTGAGCCATGTGAAGAAAGGTGGCATATAACATACCCTTTTAATTCTTAACACATCAGTGTGACTTTCCTAGAAACAAGGGTCTCCTTATATGACCAAGGGGCAGTTAGTTATTCAACTCAAGAGATCAAATATAATACTTTGATTTACATCTATAGTCACATTCTATTTGTAGAACTTTTATATTTGGCTATTAATTTTTATTTGTTATTCTGTACTTTTTCAAAACTGGTGATTATTGAGTTTTCACTTTTTAAAATGGCTTTATAGATGTATAATTTATATACTATAAAATTAACGCAACGAGAGGGTGAAGTTTGATGATTTTGGGGAAATGGATACTGTTATGCAACCATCACCACAATCCAGTTTTGGTATATTTCCATCAGTTCAAAGTTCCCTCATGCTCACCTAGAGTCAATCTCCACTTTCACTCCTAGCACCCACAGTGACAACCACTATTCTAACTTGTCACTATAGTTTTTTCTTTTCTGGAAATTTCTTAAAAGCAGAATGTACTAGTCTGTTCTCATGCTACTAATAAGGACATACCTAAGACTGGGCAATTTATAAAGGAAAGGGGTTTAATTTACTCACAGTTCCACATGGCTGGGGAGGCCTCACAATCATGGAGGAAGGTGAATGAGGTGCAAAGTCATGTCTTATGTGGTGTGAGGCAAGAGAGCTTGTGTAGGAGAACTCCATTTGTAAAATCATCAGATCTTGTGAGACTTATTTACTACCATAAGAACAGTTTGGGGCAACTGCTCTCACGATTCAATTATCTCTACCTTGTCCTGCCCTTGACACATGGGGATCATTAAAATTCAAGGTGAGATTTGGGTGGGGACACAGCCAAACCATATCACAGAATCACATAATGTGCAAATTTTTGTATCTGGCTTCTTTATTGTAGTATAAGGTTTGTGAGGTTCATCTATGTTGTTGCATGCATCAGGAGTTTCTTCCTTTAAAAATTTTATTTTTAATTTTTGGGGGTACATAATAGGTATATATATTTATGGAGTACATGGGATATTTTGGTACAGGGATGCAATGCATAATAATCACGTCATGGAAAATTGGCTATCCATTCCCTCAAGCATTTATCCTTTGTGTTACAAACAATCCGATTATATCTTTTAGGTATTTTAAAATGTACAATTAAATTATTATTGACTTACAGTCCCCCTGTTGTGCTGTAAAATACTAGGTTTTGTTCAATTCTAACTGTACATATATAATATATATTTACATATATGATATATCTTATATATGATATACATATTATATATGATATATTATATATGATATATATTTTATATACATAATATATATGATGCATATATAATATATATGATATATATATATATTTGTACCCATTAACTATGCCCACCCCCCTACCCCATTACCCTTCCCAGCCTCTGGTAACCATTCTTCTATTTTCTGTATCCATGAGTTTAATTGTTTTGGTTTTAAGATTCCCACAAACAAGTGAGAACACGTGATGTTTGTCTTTCTGTGCCTGATTTATTTCACTTAACATAATGACTTCCTGTTCCATTCATGTTGTTGCAAATGACAGAATTTCATTCTTTTTTATGGCTGAATAGTACTCCATTGTGTATAATACCACATTTTCTTTATCCAATCATCTGTTGCTGGACACTTGGGTTGAGTCCAAATCTTGGCTATTGTGAACAGTGCTGTAACAAACATTGGAGTGCAGATATCTCTTTCACATACTGATTTCCTTTCTTTTGTGTGTCTACTCAGCAGTAGGATTTCTGGATTTTATGGTAGCACTATTCTTAGTTTCTTGAGGAACTTCCAAACTGTTCTCCATAGTAGTTTTACTAATTGACATTCTCACTAACAGTTTTCCCTTTTCTCCACATCCTCACCAGCATTTGGTATTGTGTGTCTATGGATATAAGCCATTTTAGCCATTTTAACTGGGGTGAGATGATATCTCACTGTGGTTTTGATTTGCAGTTCTCTAATGATCAGTTATGCTGAGCATCTTTTCATATGCCTGTCTGCCATATGTATGACTCCTTTGAGAAATGTCTATTCAAATATTTTGCCCATTTAAAAAAATGGGATTATTAGATTTTTTCCTAAAGAGTTGTTTGAGCTCCTTTTGTGTTCTGGTTATTAATCCCTTGTCAGAGGGGTAGTTTGCAAATATGTTCTCCCATTCTGTGGGTGCTCTTTTCACTTTGTTGATTGTTTCTTTTGCTGTGCAGAAGCTTTTCAACTTGATGTGATCCCATTTGTCCAGTTTTGCTTTGGTTGCCTGTGTTTGTGGGGTATTATTCAAGAAATTTTTGCCCAGACCAACATATTGGAGAATTTCCTCAATATTTTCCTATAGTAATCTCATAGTTTGAGGTCTTGGATTTCAGTCTTTAATATATTTTGATTTGATTATTTTTTATAAAGGAAGAGATAGCAGTCAAGTTTCATTCTTCTGCTTGCAGGGTGTTACTCAATAAACTTTTGACCAGTGTGAGTAGGATTGCTATTAGTTCTTTAAATGTTTGGTAGAATTCAACAGTGAAACCATTGGGTCCTAGGCTTTTCTCTACTGGAAGACTTTTTATTATGGTTTCAATCTCATTACTTATTATTGATCTATTCAGGTTTTGGATGTCTTCATGATTCACTCTTGGTAGGTTGTGTCTAGGAATTTATCCTTTTCTTCCAGATTTTCTAATTTATTGGCATATAATTGCTCATAGCAGCCACTAATGATCCTTTGAATTTCTACATTATCCTTTGTAATGTGTCCTTTTTTATCTCTGATTTTATTTATTTGTGTCTTTTCTCTTTTTTTTCTTAGTCTGACTAAAAGTTTGTCAATTTTGGTTATCTTTTCAAGAAAACAACTTTTTGTTTCATTGACCTTTAGTATTATTTTCTTCATTTCAAATTAATTTATTTCTGCTCTGATCTTTATTATCTTTTCTTCTACCGATTTTGGGTTCATTTTGCTCTTGCTTTTCTAGTTAAGATACATCATTAGGTTATTTATTTGAAAATTTTCTTCTTTTCTGATGTTGGCACTTATAGCTATAAATTTCTCTCATAGTACTTGCTTTTACTATATCCTGGAGGTTTTGGTATGTTATGTTTAAATTTTTATTTGTTTCAAAAAATATTTGAATTTCCTTCTTAATTTCTTTGTTGATCCACTGGTCATTCAGCAGCATATTGTTTAATTTCCATATGTTTGTATAGTTTCCAAAATTCCTCTTCTTACTGGTTTTGAGTTTTTTCCCTTGTGGTCAGAGAATATGCTTGATATGGTTTCAATTTTTTTTTTTTTTTGAATGTTTTAGCCCTTTTCCTATTTGTCCCAAGAATATATGCTGGTGGCACTTACAGCCTCAGTGTTTACCCCAAGATAACTTAGCCAAAAAAATCTCACTTTTATTATTATTTTTGTATCACTATAGTATAATGACTCAGGAAACAAAATACATCATTCTATTTATAACACTCTGTCTTTAGTAGTGGTATTTCCATTAAAAAATATAGTAATTATTAATCACTGAAAATGTCAGATTCTAGAAAACTTAGCATTCCTATGTGTGATGTTAACATCATTCTTGAACAATTGTTGGCCAAAGATTCATTTGATGAATCCATTTTTTCCAAAATAGATTATTCTGATGATCCAGAGGATTCTGATGTTAGTTCTGTTCAGAAATAACTCCAATAACTTTTTTTTTATATTTTATTTTCAGATTGAAATTTGCTTCAGCATCAAAGAGCATGCTTATGTAAAATTAAATGAGCACTGGCAGACAGCTGCACTTTTTTTCCCTAAATAGTTAAAGAGTTAAGACATGTTTTGTGACCTTACATATGGTCTGTCCATAAGAATCATCCATGTGCTGAGGAGAAAAGTCTGTATTCTATGGCCAATGGATAAAATGTTCTGTAAATATCTATTAGGTTTATTTGTTCTCCAGTGCAGATTAAATCTGATGTTTCTTTGCTTATTTTCTGTCTGGGAGATCTGTCCAATGCTGAAAGTGAGGTCTTAAAGTTTCCAGTTATTATTGTATTGGGGTCTATCTCTGTCTTTAGCTCTCATAATGTTTGCTTTATATATCTGGGTGCTCCAGTGTTGGGTGCATATATATTTATAATCATTATATCCTCTTGTTGAATTGAACCCTTTATATTATATAACGACCTTCTTTTTCTTTTCTTACAGTTTTTGTCTTGGAGTATATTTTGTCTAATACAAGTATAGCTAATCCTGCTCTTTTTGGGTTTCCACTGACATGGAATATCTTTTTCTATCCCTTTATTTTTAGTCTATGTGTACCTTTATAGGTGAAGTTTGTTTCTTGTAGGCAACAGATCACTGAGTCTTGTTTTTTCATTCATTCAGCCACTCTATATCTTTTGATTGGAGATCTTAGTCCATTTACATTCAATGTTATTATTGATAAGTGGGGACTTACTCCTGCTATTTTGTTATTTGTTTTCTGGTTATTTTGTGGTCTTCTCTTCCTTCATGTCTTCCTTTTAGTAAAGTTGATTTTCTCTGGTAGTATGCTTTACTTTCTTGCTTTTTATTTTTTGTATATTTATTGTTTGTTTTTTTTTATTTGAGATTACCATGAAGCTTGCAAGTACTATCTTATAACTCATTTTAAACTGATGAAAGCTTAACACTGAATGCATAAAAAAAATGCAAAAAGAAAATTAATAAGAACTGTACACTTTAACTTTGTCCCCCAACATTTTAACTTTTTATTCTTTCTCTTTATGTCTTATTGTACTATGTCTTAAAAAGTTATTGTAGTTATAATTTATTCTTTCTACTTAAGTAAAGAGTGGTTTACACACCACTATTACAGTGTTATAGTATTCTGTGTTTTTCTATGTGCTATTACCACTGATTTTTGTACCTTCCGATAATTTCTTCGTGTCCATTAACATTATTTTCTTTCAGATTGAAGAACTCTTCTTTAGCATTTCTTGTAGGACAGAAATCTGATCTGGTGTTGATGAAATTGCCCAGGTTTTGTTTGTCTGGGACAGTCTATAGTTCTCCTTCATGCTTAATAGATATTTTTCATGGGATAAAACATTCTAGGGTAAAAGTTTTTTTTTTTTTCTTCAGCACTTTTAATATGTCATACCATTCTCTCCTAGCCTGTAAAGATTCCACTGAAAACCCTGCTGCCAGACAGGTTGAAGCTCCATTGTATATTATTATTAATTTCTTCTTTTTTGCTGCTTTTAGGACTTTTCTTTATCCTTGACCTTTGGGAGTTGGATTATTAAGTTCCTGGAGGTAGTCTTTTTTCAGTTAAGTCTGCTTAGTGTTCTATAACCTTCTTGTACTTGAATGGTTTATTATTATTATTATTATTATTATACTTTAAGTTCTAGGGTACATGTGCATAATGTGCAGGTTTGTTACATATGTATACTCGTGCCATGTTGGTGTGCTGCACCCATCAACTCGTCGGCACCCATCAACTCTTCTTTACATCAGGTATAACTCCCAGTGCAATCCCTCCCTCCTCCCCCCTCCCCATGATAGGCCCCTGTGTGTGATGTTCCCCTTCCCGAGTCCAAGTGATCTCATTGTTCAGTTCCCAGCTATGAGTGAGAACATGCGGTGTTTGGTTTTCTGTTCTTGCGATAGTTTGCTGAGAATGATGGTTTCCAGCTGCATCCATGTCCCTACAAAGGACACAAACTCATCCTTTTTTATGGCTGCATAGTATTCCATGGTGTATATGTGCCACATTTTCTTAATCCAGTCTGTCACTGATGGACATTTGGGTTGATTCCAAGTCTTTGCTATTGTGAATAGTGCCGCAATAAACATACGTGTGCATGTGTCTTTATAGCAGCATGATTTATAATCCTTTGGGTATATACCCAGTAATGGGATGGCTGGGTTATATGGTACTATGTTGATATCTTTCTGTAGGTGTGGAAAGTTCTCTGATATTATCCCTTTGAATAAACTTGCTACCCTATCTCTTTCTGTATCTCTTCTTTAAGGCCAATAATTCTTAGATTTGCCCTTTTCAGACTATTTTCCAGATCTTGTAGATGTGTGTTATTTTTTAAAATTCTTTTTTCTTTTGTCACGTCTGTTGTGTATTTTCAAATAACCTGTCTTTAAGCTTGCTAATTCATTTTTTCTGCTTGATCAATTCTGCTATTAAGATACTCTGATGTATTCCTCAGCATTTCAATTGCATTTTTAAATTCTAGAATTTCTGTTTGATTCCTTTTAACTACTTCAATCTCCTTATTACATTTATCTAATAGAATTCTGAATTCCTTCTCTGTGTTATCTTCAATGTCTTTGAGTTTCCTCAAAACAGCTACTTTGAATTCACTGTCTGAAAGGTCATATATCTCTCTTTCTCCAGGATTGGTCCCTGGTAATGTATTCAGTTCATTTAGTGAAGTCATGTTTCTGCGGATGGTGTTGATACTTGTAAATGTTCATTGGTGTCTGGGCATTGAAGAATTAGGTATTGTAGCCTTCACAGTCTGGGCTTGTTTGTGTCTGTCCTTCTTGGGAAGGCTTTCCAGGTATTCAAAGGTACTTGGGCCCCAAACCCCATAATGCTATGGTTTTTCGACTCGTAGAGATACCACCTCAGTGGTCTTGAATAGGATCTGGAAGAATTATCTGTATCACCAGGCAGAGACTCTAGTTCTTTTCCCTTATTTTCTTCCAAACAGTCTTTATCTCTGTGCTGTGCCACCTGGAATTGGAGGTGGGTTGATGCAAACACCCCTGTGGTCACCACCACTGGGACTGCTCTGGGTCGGACCTGAAGCCAGTACAGCACTAGGCCTTACCCAAGGCTCTTCCCTTCAGTTCCCTCAGTTTCTGGGTGTGTCCAGAGATGCTACCTGGGAGCCAGGGATTGTAGTCAAAACCTTAACAATTTATCTGATGTTATATTCTACTGCAGCTAAGTTGGCAATCAAACCACAATACAAAATATTTCCCACTTTTCTCTCCCCTTTCCACAGGCAGAGGAGCTTCTCCTTGTGGCCACCACCACCACTGGTCTACAAGGGTTCTGCCAGGCCACTGCTGATGCTCACTTAGTGCCCAAGAGCTCTTCTCTCAGCTTGTGGTAAGTGTTGCCAGGACCAGGACTCATCTTTCAAGGGAGTGGGCACCCCTCTGGCCCACGGCAAGTACAGAAATGCTGTCCAAGGGCCCAGGCCTGCACTCAGGGACCTCATGAGCCTGCTTGTTGCTCTACACCACTGTGGCCAAGCTGGTACCTAGGGTGCAAGACAAAGTCCCTTTTACCTTTCTCTCTGCTTTTCTCAAACAGAAGGAGTCTTTCACTGTAGCCACCACAGCTGGGAATGTGCTGGGTCACCTGTGAAGCCAGCAGGTCTCAGAACCCAAAACCAACAGCATGCTGTCAGGGTATCACTGCCGAGTATTCAAGGGACCAAGATCTCTTTAGTCAGCAGGTGATGAATACTACCAGGACTGTGTCCTTCCCTTTAAGTCAGCAGGTTCCACTGTGGCCCACAGTGTGTCTAGAAATGTCATCCAGGAATTAGGACCTGGAATGGGGGCCTTGTGACTCTGCCTGGTGCCCCATTCTGTTGTGGCTGTTCTGTTATTCAAGATGCAAACAGAGTCTTTGCTCTTCACTTTTTTCTCCTTAAGTGTAAGGAAGGAGTCACTTTCATTGTTGAGCTGCACTGCCTGGGGTTAGGGGAGGGGTGGTGCAAGCATTCCCTTAGATGCACCAGCTGGCATTTCCCTAGGTCATGTGCCACCCTAGTTCACTGGCTCTAAACCCAGCCTAGCACTGGGCATTGCCTAGGAATTACAGTCCTTGTCTCCTAGACTCTCTTCCCAGTTTACCTAGGACTCCAGAGCACATTAGCCCATGGTGGCAAGGCTTACCTAGGACTCCAGAGCACTTCAGCCCGTGGTAGCAAAGGCTTGTGGAGAAACTCAAGTTCTGATCCCTGAGATGGGTGATTCCCCTCTAGCTGATCCAAATGCTCCCTCCTTGCAGGGGCACTGGCTGAGCCCACCATGGCTTTATTCTCTGCTGAGACAGGGCAGTGTTGAGTTCAATGTAAAGTCCCCAGTCACTGTGCTCTCCCTCCCCAGAATGCACAGATTCTCTCTTCACACCACAAGGCTGCTGCCAGGGGTATAGGACAGGGGTAGTGTCAGTGATTCAGGACTGTCTCTCTTGCCCTTCTCAATGCCTCTTTTGGAGGCAACACAAAGTTAAAACCAGGTATTGTGATTGCTCATCTGATTTTTTATTCTTGTGACAGTGCTTTTCTATGTGTAGATAGTGTTCCTGTTGTGGGGGGATGAAGGGTGTAGGCTTTTATTCTACCATCTTGCTCCACTTTCTGTTACCTTTTATAGCTGAATAATAGTCCATTGTTTGCATACACTACACTTCGCTCATCCATTCACCGTTTGTGGACATTTCAGTTGTTCCTAGTTTTTGGTCATTATTAATAATGTTCCTATGAACATTCATGTACATGTCTTTGTGTGGGTATATGTTTTTGTTTCTCTTAGGCAATATCACAGCTAGGTGTGATATTGCTCGGTTATATGGTGAGTTTATGTTGAACTTTTTAAAGAAACTGCCAAACAATTTTCCAAAGTGGTTGCATTAATTTAACTTCCTATTGGCAATATATAATGGTAATATATAAGGGTTTCATGCTTTTACATTTTTGTCAACACTTAGCATTGTCAGTCTTTTAATTTAAGCTATTCTAGTGGTTGTGCAGTGGTATCCCATTGTGGTTTAAATTAGAATTTCCCTAATAAATAATTATAAACATATTTTCATGTGTTTATTCATCATTAATATATATCTTCTTTAATGATGTGTCTGTTTAAATCTTTTTTTCACCTTAGAAGTTGAGTTGTTTTCTTTTTATTATTGAGTAGTATGTTATAGTTTTATGTTATAGATATGTTTTTCTTTTATTATATATATTATTTGCACACATTTTCACATAGTCTGTGGCAAGTTTTTTCTTAAGAGTTTCTTTTGAACACTAAAACTTTTAGGTCTGAGGAAGCTCAATTTATCATTTTTTTCATGTCTATGTATGCTTTTGGTATCATATCTGAGAAATCTTTGCCTAACCCAAGGGAAAAAATTCTTCTGGAAACTTCTAGAAGTTTAATATTTTAGCTCTTACATGTAGCTATATAATCCACTTTGAGTTAATTTGTGTGGTGTGAGGTTAGAGTCTAAACTTATTAATTTATTTTTTTTGCATGTGAATATCAAACTGTTCCAGTGCCATTTGTTGAAGAGATTATCCTTTAAACCACTTGACATCTTTGTTGAAAATTAATTCAGCATACACATGAGACTTTTTTACGGGCTCTCTCTTCTGTTCTACTGATCTGCGTGTTTATACCGATGGCAATCCTACACTGTTTTGATAACTTATTTTTTATTCTGTGTCTTATATATTTAAATATTATACCTTTTATTCTTTAAATAGTTTATATTAGTTATCTGCTATTACAATATCTGAAGTCCTTATGTGTCCAATAAAAACGTTTGTTGTTTCTGCTGATTCCCAGTCTTGGTGCTTGTTTGCTTGCCTGTTTAGTGATATTTTTGAGCTCATATTTGGTTGAACTTTATCTGTGGCAATCCTGAAGGTCTATTTGGGAATTCTTTTATCCTTAGAAGGTTTGTATTTGCTTTTAGCAGAACCAGGCTGTCAAATCAACGTGAGACCAGGACTGGGACAAGAGTTAATCAGGAGAGGATGTCTAGGTGCAGAATTTAAGGAGGCACTCACTCCTAAGGTCATGCAAGTGTGTCTTCTTAAATTTGCACCTTAACTGCCTCTCTTGCCTCACCCTAGTTCTGGCCCTGTCAGAGACTACTTTAATTCATTTCAAAGTTCTTAATTTACTATGGGGTTCAGATTCATCTTGCCTGTAATGCCAGTGGTCCTCTGGCTCAGTCTCCTGGGACTTCTTTAATCCCCTTCTAGGTTTACTGGCTCAATGTAGGAATATCAAGTTCAGTTCTCCTCTTATGCAAGGACCCCAAAACTGTTTTCTGATGTCAGTAATAGGAATCTACACTCTTGGGCAACTTGGTTTTCAGATTGCTGCTAGCTCATCATCATTCTCATTCAGCTTTTTGTTCTTTGTTTTAGATTCACCTTGTTTTATCATAAACCATCAATGCATAAAACATGTTATTTTACCCAGGATTTAATTTTATTGTAGTAGGAGAAGCTTCCAAAATATGTAGCCTATTGTATATTTGGAATAGTGATACTTAATTTCTTTAATGACATTTATTTTCATGTTGCATTTGACTAGAAAAATATAGCTTAAAATCTTTAAAGCAGAATTTCTTTTTTTCCAGGATGATTAGTAAGGTGAAAAATGTAGACAATAGGCTTAGTAATAAGTAATTGCCAAGATGATTGGTTTGACCTTAAATAGTAGAAAAAATTTTATTTGGACTCCTTCATTGGTTCTGATGTCCAAAATAGTATTGCCAAGTGCTTGGTGATTTTCTTCCTTGACTGTGATTAAGACCCTGCTAAGGAGGTGAGCTGACCATGCTCCCAGAATGCTGATTTGCTTTCTTAAAGGACTCTGCTTACAAGAAGGGCTTCTGCATGTGGTATATGCTCTGAAGCCAAGAAAAATGAAATGTGAAGCTTTGCAAGTTGGAACAGAGTTACAATTTCACACTAAACCTATGGTGAACAAATACTCTAATTATTAAATGTTCTACTTCAGTGATAATAGGAATGAGAAACAGTTGATTTAATTAAGAAACCAAAGCATTTTTGTCGAAATACATAAACTTTGTTAGAGAATGACGGGAAGAAGAAAATTAAAATGATCTTTTATCATTTAAAGGCCAAAGCAGAATCAATTGGCCTGAGTTTTAGTTCCATCTAATAACAACATAGACTTCTTGACCACATTGTTCTTTCCTATATAAAGAGGCATTGGGCCACCAGCTGGGGAGGCTATGTGCCTCCTGTTTCACAGATGTCATGAAGTAGTGTTCATAGCCAGAGACAGGCCTGGGCTGGAATAAAAACGGTGCCACTATTAATTAAGTGAACTCGGGTTACTTAGCATAGCTAGCCTTAGCTTTGACATAAGAAAACTGAGATAATAACTGTACTTACTTTATTAGGTTGTTTAAGCACTGGAGGAAAATATTGCATGAAAAGTGCTAACAGTGGTTGATACATAGCAGATGCTGAATAAATATAGTTAATATTTTTGTTGTTCTTTGCCTGGTTGAGGTAATTTGTGCCAAGTAAGTTATATGCATGGATCTTTATCTCTTTCGATGTAGTGTTATTGATCTTAAAACTGAATGAGAAAAGATACATCGTAAGTTTTTCTGGAATAGCTGAAAGGTGAATATCACATTACTGATGTCATATTGCAACCACCCTATTGAGAGGTAATTTCTGTAGTTTAATTTTAGTGGGCATTTTTTGCCATTACATTTTAGCTAATCAAGTTATCATAATTCAGAAGGAAAACATAAACATTCGGTTAGCATTGTTTCCTTATGTGTATATAGGCAGATGCTGGTTTTAAACAACTGAGATAACCAACTCCATTTTAACCATGTTCCTCATCTTGTTATTTAAGTGAAAAATTACCATACATCTCATTATACTGTGCTGATACGTTGAAGTCCTACTACCAGTACAATGTGAATGTGGCCTCTTCATTTTCCAATACCACTCCGTGGCTGGCATAAAGTAACAGGTTTAGCTTAGTCATTTGTGTTCATCTCAGACTGTAAAGTTTGAAAGAAACATTTAAGAAAAATTTTCTGACAGGAAAAGGGATAGAACAGTGTTTTGGTATCTCAGGAACTTGGACAGAGAGGTTTGCTCAGAAAAAGGGTGGGTAAATGCAATATGTGTGTGTGTGTGTGTGTGTGTGTGTGTGTGTATCTTAATATACAATTTTATGAAGCCGTTTTTGAAATAATCAGCATGAAGCTATCAGGAGACTTTTGTGATTGCCAGGTAATTGACTTCACACGTGGGCTAGGGCAAATTGCATTAATTGAGTTGATCACAAATAATAGTCTCAAGCATCACTACATCATGTGAATAATTACCTCAGGTACACAATACTATAATTAAGACTCTGGTTCTAAATCATACTTACTCAATTTGTTCTTGCCTGCTAAGTGAGACATCTCAAGTGGCTTAAATTTAGCAGCTGACACTGTAGGGTTTTTACTGTAGGGTTAAGAGAGAACATGCTGCTGGTCTGTAGAAAGACTGTATAGCCTTAGCTTTTGTAATCTTAAAAGACAGTCAGATCAAGCACCTTAGTGAGTACAGAATGTTGCATTAATGGGAGGTGAAACAATGCTGTGAGTGAGCAGTCTCTTTTTTTTTTTTTTTTTTTAATTTATTTATTATTATTATACTTTAAGTTGTAGGGTACATGTGCATAACGTGCAGGTTTGTTACATATGTATACTTGTGCCATGTTGGTCTGCTGCACCCATCAACTCGTCATTTACATC